>NW_020960934.1:0-7268 GCF_003031625.1 Empidonax traillii | reverse complement strand
GGGGCTGCTCCAGGTGGGAAAGGGACTGGTGGGGAATGGGAGAAGGAAAAAGGGGAAGGATCTGAGGTGGAAAAGGGTCCTGGGGTGGGGAAGGGAAGGGGACTGAGGTGGAATACTGGGAATAGCTGGGGAAGGGAAGGGGATTGAGGTGGGATACTGGGAATAGCTGGGATGGGGAGGGGAAGGGGATTGACCAAGAGGGACAGGGCAAGGAAGTGAGGAATGACCTGGAATGGGGGGCCTGGAGGAGGAGGACGAGGGTGAGGAGCCAGGGAATGGCCCTGCAGGAAATCGGGAATGGAAGCGCAGGGACACGTGGATGGGGAGGAAAACTTCCGAAGGGAAGGAGGGGGTGGTGGGGAAAAGATTGAGCGGCTCCTGCGGGGAACTCGATCGATCTCCTGAGTCGATCCCGCTCGAAGCTTCCCGGGGGGAGGAGCTGCCTTCCCTTTCCTCCTTCCCCCGCGGGGAACGTGGCTCCAAAGCTCCTTCCCTTCCTTAGCCGGCTCCGGATCGATGGAGCCGGAGCTTCCCGGGGCTCGGGATCCCGCTGGGCCGCCGCGATCGTGCCGGGCGATGGCTCTGGGTTTCCATGGATATGGAATCGCCCCGGAACGCCGGGGCTGCTGGGGATGCAGCCTCGGGTGGCTGCACCGGATCCCGCTGAAACTGAGGCTGCTTGGAAGCTTTTCCTTGGGAAGCTGCATCCTATCCCACTAAAACTGATGCTGCTTGGGAAGCTTCATTGTATCCCACTAAAATTGATGCTGCTTGGAAGCGTTTCCTTGCGAAGCTGCATCATATCCCACTAAAATTGATGCTCCTTGGAAGCTTTTCCTTGGGAATCCACATTGTATCCCACTAAAACTGATCCTCCTTGGAAGTTTTTCCTTGGGAAGCTGCCACATATCCCACTGAAATTGATGCTCCTTGGAAGCTTTTCCTTGGAAAACCTCATTGTATCCCACTAAAATTGATGCTTCTTGGAAGCTTTTCCTTGGAATACCACTTTGTATCCCACTAAAACTGACCCAGCCAGGCACAAATGAAGCAAAATTCCCTCATTCCCTTTATTTTTCAGGAACCCTTTTCCCTGTTACTCCAAGCAGAGCTTCCCAATGTTTCTGCCTCAGGGAATGTGGGAAGCTCAGGGAAGGTGGGCCTTGGATGTGGTTTTTCCTGGGAATTCGCCACCAAAAAAAAATCCCGAGGTTGGGTATTTATTTGTTTGTTTATTTATTTTTTTTTTTAGGGGGCTTGGATTTTCCAAAAACCCTCAGCATTCCTTGCTCCTGAGTTTGGCTGCTTCCCTGGGATATCCAGGCCTTGGAGACACAGGGAATGGTCTCGACATTCCCGAATCGGTGTTTTAGCTGGAAAAATCATTCCAATCAGATCCCCTGGGAGGGTGTAAAAATTAAGGGAAAAATTCCCTTTCTGGCTCCTCTGCTGCCAGGCCTTCCTTACCCTATGGAATGCTGTCCAAGAAGAAAAAAAAAAAGGGATAAAATGGGACCAAAAAGGAACCAACTGATAAAGTGGGAATAGGATTTTCCATCCTTTCCCAGGGATTTTTAGGGATATATCTGGAGAAGCTCTTGCCTTTCTCCCCCCACTTTTAATTTTTTTCCTCCTCCCAAGCGGGCTCAGCTGGAATTCCTGCTCTTTGTTCCTTTTCCAAGAGAAATCCTTTGGTTTTCCAGGGAGGAACGAGGGAACAAATTCCCTTCCAGCAAATTCCCGAGGTCAGGAATTTTTCCAGGCCAGCCTTTCCCACCCGCTGAGCCTTTTCCAAGGACTCCTGGGAATGATTTGGATCCCCTTTCCGGGAGGAACGATGGGAATTTGGGAATTGTTGGAGCTGGTAAGTTTGGATTTTAACTCTTTCAAGTCACCTCCACCAAGAATTTTTTCTCCTCCTTCCTCCTCTCCCTTTTCCAGAGTTTCCAGGTGGGTGGAACTCCCTGAAAAAGGGATTTTTCCCACTGATTTCCCGGCGTTTTGTTCCTGGATTGTCCAGGAATTTCCATTTTCCAGGGCCAGGAGCTCCTTCCCACTCGGAGAAGGGGGGAATCCCAAGGTGAAGCTGCAGATCCCTGTGAGGAACCAGAATTCCACCGGCATTTGGGTTGGGAATTCCGGTTGGAATTCCGTGGGGCGAAGGAATTTTCGGCCTCTTTAAGGTGAGCGAAGAAAAGCTGAGGGGAGGGGATATAAATCAATGATGAATTAATAATTATTAAAATAAGAGAATAAATAATGGAATTGATTAATAGAGTTGACAACAACAAAATTAATAATAAAATTACTATTAATAAAATAAAATTAATAATGTAATTAATAATATTAATAATGAAATTAATAAAATTAATGATAAAAGCAGTAAGTGTGGATCTGGGGATTCCAATCAGGTTAATTGATGGATTGGTTTTAATTACAGCACTGCCAGGGCTTGGGATGGAGAGAGAGAGAGAGAGGAGCTTCCCATCGGGAACATCCCACCCTTCAAGGATTCCTTGGAAAAATCCCAGACTGGGGGGGAGTCTCCTGCTCTCTCCAAACCCTCTGGGGTGGGACACAAAGAATTGGAATCCTAAATCCTGGTGAGTTCCTGAGGGAAACGGGAACATCCCAAAAACTCCGGGATGCTGCCTCAGATCCTCCGGACCTTCCGGGTTTCCGGGGATTTTCCGAATCCTTCCTGGGCGTCGTTATCCCGGAATTTTTGGGATTGTTTTGGAGACAGAGGCCCTGTTTGACTCCCATTCCAGCTCCTTCTGCTCCCAGGAGCCTCTCCCGTTTCCTGCCAGCGAGGAGAAACTGGGATTGATCCCAGATATTCCCTCCTCCTTTTCCATACCCCCGGCGTCGTCAGCATTCCCGTTGTTTTGCCCTCTCCATCAGGGACAGGGAACTGCCAGGAGAGCCTTTCCCCCTGAAATGCCGCAGTGTCCACAAGCCATGGTTGGATTCCAGCCCCATTTCCCACTGGAATTCCGGGAAAAAAGAGGTGGAGAAGGTCGGAGATCCCAAAACTTCCCGTCTGGGAAATCCCGGATTGTCAAAGGGCTCCCCACCCACCCTGGGGGGATGAGAAGGGGGGAGAGAGAGGTGGGAAAGATCCCCCAGGAGCAGAAATCCCGCTGGGATGAGGGGATGGATACCCTGGAGACATTCCAGCATTCCCATCCTGATCCGACCGGATCCCTTCCAACCTCAGTTATTCCAGGAATCTCCTAAATTTAATCCCAAATTCCCACCCAGCAAGGCTTCAGCTCCCACTCCTTGTGGTCTCCTGGGAAAAGGATCAAACCTGGGAATGTTTTTGGGATGGACAAGAAGGAGAGGGGAAAAAAAAACCCGGCACAAACAACCGAGCCCCAGGGAGGGAATTTTATTGGGATTGCAGGATTTTAATGCCAGGAAAAGCCCCCTGACAGCATCCCAAAGGAGAGGTGTGTTTTGTTTTTTTTTCCCACTGGGAGAATTCCCAAAGAGATTCCCAAATTCCGAGCCTGGGAGCCCATCCCGGAGACACCTGGAATGTTGGAGACACCTGGAACATTCCCGACCTCTCCAGGGAGGGGAAAAACGGGCCCCTCCAAGGGTTTCCCCGCCCCATTCCATGGGAATCCGGGAACATCCGGAGCCGGAAGCGACCCACCGGGATCGCCGAGTCCAATTCCATCCCTTTTGTGGAAGCAGCTTTGGAATTCGGGGCTTCATTCCCGGGATGGGCGTCGGGACAGGCGGCTCTTCCCAGCTCCCCCTGGATCGTCATTCCAAGCTTTTCACCATGTAGGGCCCTTCCAGCTCGTAGCCGAGCTTCCGGTAGTAATTCCTGGTGCCGACCCCTGGGAAAGCAGAGGGAACAACGTCAACAACGTCAACAACACCCCTCGGAATCCCGTGGGATTGCCGGAGGGATTCCAGGCGGGAATGGGGTTAATTACGGCGCTAATTGGGGCGATTTTCCCGGCAGGAAGAGCCGCTCTTCCCAGAGCCACTTCCAGGGGGATCCCATCCCCTCATCCCGCTCTTCCCAGAGCCACTTCCAGGGGGATCCCATCCCCTCATCCCACTCTTCCCAGAGCCACTTCCAGGGGGATCCCGGCCCCTCATCCCGCTCTTCCCAGAGCTGATCCCAGTGGGATCCCATCCCCTCATCCCGCTCTTCCTGGAGCCGCTCCCAGGGGAATCCCAGCCCCTCATCCCGCTCTTCCCAGAGCCACTTCCAGGGGGATCCCATCCCCTCATCCTGCTCTTCCCAGAGCCACTTCCAGGGGAATCCCATCCCCTCATCCTGCTCTTCCCAAGGCCTCTTCCCGGGATTTGCAATGGGATTTGGGGGGTAAAACAGCGGGATTTGGGGTAAAGCAGCAGGATTTGGGGTAAAACTGGGATTTTTAGGGTAAAGCAGCAGGATTTGGGATGAAACTGGGATTTTGGGGAAAACCAGCAGGATTTTGGGGTAAAGCAGCAGGATTTGGGATAAAACTGGGATTTTTTAGCGTAAAGCAGTAGGATTTGGGGTGAAACCGGGATTTTGGGGAAAACCAGTAGGATTTTAGGGAAAACCAGTAGGATTTTGGGGTAAAACAGCAGGAACTGGGGTGAAGCAGCAGGATTTGGGGTAAAACTAGGATTTTTGGGCAAAACAGTAGGATTGTGGGGTAAAATTGGGATTTTAGGGTAAAACAATAGGATTTTGGGGTAAAGCAGCAAGATTTTGGGGTAAACCAGTATTTTGGGGTAAAATTGGGGTTTTAGGGTAAAACACCAAGATTTTGGTAAAACTGGGATTTTGGGGTAAAGCAGCAGGATTTGGGGTGAAACTGGGATTTTTTGGCAAAACAACAGGAACCTGGAGTGAAGAAACAGGATTTGAGGTAAAACTGGGATTTTAGGGTAAACCCGTAGGATTTTAGGGTAAAGCAGAAGGATTTGGGGTAAAAGAGCAGGATTTTGGTAAAACTGGGACTTGTGGTAAAGCAGCAGGATTTTGGGGTAAAGCAGCAGGATTTGGGGTGAAACTGGGATTTTGGGGAAAATCAGGAGGATTTTAAGGTAAAGCAGCAAGATTTGGGGATAAAGCAGCGGGATTTGGGGTAAAACATCATGATTTTGGGGTAAAGCAGCAGGATTTGGGGTAAAACCAGGATTTTAGGGTAAACCACCAGGATTTGAGGGTAAAACCAGCAGGATTTCAGGGGTAAAGCAGCAGGATTTGGGGTAAAACTGGGATTTTAGGTCCCTTCCAACCCACCCCACAATTCCTTTCTGATTCCAGGGAAGCAGAAGGTGACAAGAAGCCCTTCCTGCTGATTAATTATCAGGAATATTATCAGGAATTAACCATTTCAGGCAGAGGAAGGAGAAGGGGCTCTGATCCCGCCTGCCTGGATGGGGATCCATGGGAAAAACTTTTGGGATCGTCCCTCACCTCAGTGGTCTGGCCCAGAGGGGACCCATAAATTCCCCCTCCCGACTGGCCTGGATTTCCATTGGAATATTTACACCTCAACATTAATTAATTAATTAATTAAGGATTTTAAGCCTGGCTTAAGCAGGGGACGGAGGGGAGGGCTGATCTGCCCCCAACTCTTCTGAACTCCAAATATTCCAGGGCTGCTCCTGAGTGTTCTGAGCTCTAAATATTCCAGGGATGTTCCTGACTCTTCTGAGCTCCAAATATTCCAGGGGTGTCCCCAGGGCTCAGGGGATGGAGCTGCATCCCGATGGGATCCAGCACCAGGGGTGTCCCCAGGGATCAGGGGTGAGGATGGAGCTGCATCCCGATGGGATCCAGCACCAGGGGTGTCCCCAGGGATCAGGGCCGGGCCCAGCCCTGTTTGATGTCCCTGTGGATGATCTGGGTGAGGGGACGGATCCACCATCAGCACATTTGCAGGGCACACCAAGCTGGGGGGGAGTTGTTGATCAGCTGGAAGGCAGGAGGGCTCTGCAGAGGGACCTGGCCAGGCTGGATCCATGGGCTGATCCCAACGGGATGAGGTTCCCCAAGGCCAAGGGCGGGTCCTGCCCTTTGGGCCACAACAACCCCCGGCAGCTCCAGAGGGGCTGGAGAGCGGCCAGGCGGGAAGGGAGCTGGGATGGCCAGGAAGCTGAACAGGAGCCAGAGGGTGCCCAGGGGGACCGAGAGGGCCGATGGATCCCTGGCCTGGCTGATTTTTGGGATTCTGGGACAGGAACAGGCACACTCAGCCCCTTCAGGTGGCTCCACCTGAGGGTTTTCCATCACCTGAAGGTCGTGCTTTATAACGCAGATTTTTAATAAAAAAAGCATCAAAGCCCTCATAAAAAATAATGCTGGTTATTAAAAAGGAGCAGGAACAACCAGGCAGGGGGAAAAAAAAAACCCCTTTACAATCTCTTTTTGGGTTTTCCATGAGTTCTCTTGGTCACCCCTCCTGCTGAGAGGGCTCCTCCTCTTCCCTCCCCAGCCCTGGAAGAGCAACCCGGGACAGCGGGAGGTGCCCCTGGACGAGATTTAAAGGTCCCTTCCAACCCAAACCACAAAAATTCCCTAAATTTTTATGGCAGAAACGGAGGGCGGTCACTCCAACACCACCAACTGCGGGACGGGGAGGAGGCGGCGGCTCCGGGGGTGGCAAAGGATGAATTCACACCGCGAATGTAAATTAACCAGTTAATCCCAGCTCCCCTCCCGCTTCCTCCACCACGCGGGTCAGTCCCGGCTCCCTCTCCCTCCCGAGCTTTCCCGGCTCGGCACGGAGGGTTCCGAGGAGGGGGAGAGTGAGAAGGAGCAGCGGGGCCACCTCCCGGATCCACTCGGATGATCCCACCCGGGCTTGGGTGACACAAACCCACCCGCCCCTTCCCTCCTCCCGCTCCGGCCCTGCCACATCCCTGGCCCTGCCACCTCCCTGGCCCGCGGCCACCTCAATTTTCCCCTTGACAGCACACGAGGAGCAGCCCGGGCAGGGGTTGGGGAGGGAAAGGGGGAGGTGGTGGGATCGTCTCCCGCATGGAAATGAGCTCCTGGCAGCGCCAAAATCCAGGGATCTGCCTGCAGGGAGGCGCTGGAACCACGGCCCCGCTTCCAGGGAGGGAGAGAGGGAGGGAGGGAAGCTCCCGGTATTCCCAGGGGGGAAGGGAAGGTTTGGGAAGGGAAGGTTTGGGAAGGTTTGGGAAGGTAAGGTTTGGAAAGGTTTGGGAAGGGAAGGTTTGGGAAGGGAAGGTTTGGGAAGGTTTGGGAAGGGAAGGTTTGGGAAGGGAAGGTTTGG
>NW_020960933.1:15003-16771 GCF_003031625.1 Empidonax traillii | reverse complement strand
GGGCCCCCCAAAGCACTGCCCTTCCATCGGGCCCCGCTGCGCCCCCGGAGACCCCTCAGTTATTTGGGGACCCCCGAGGGGCTCGCAGGGGGGCCAGGGGGGGAACGGTGAAGTTTGGGAATGTTCTGCCACCCCCCCAAAAAAATTCATGCTAATAATTAATAAAAAATAATAACAAGCCCATAATTCCATGCAAGAGACATTGCTTATTTATTTTTATCTGTATTTTATACAGTTTTTCTGGGTTTATATCTTTATAATAATTAATGTTATTTATTTACATAAATTAATTTGTCTTTACTAGCTTCATTTATTTCCTAATTAGTTTTTACTTTATTTCTTTTTTATTTGGTTTCTATTTTTTTATTTTTTATTAATTTATTCCTTTATTTGTGGCCACTTCCATGGGGACAGGAGGACATGGGGAGATGGGGACATGGGGATTTGGGGACAGGGGACATTTCGACATGGCAATTTGAGGACACAGGGGCATAGGGACAAGGGGATATGGGGACATGTGAATATGGGGATACTGGGACACTGGGACATTGGGGACATGGTGAGATGCGGACATTGGGATATTGGGACCCGGGGACATGGTGGTATGGGGACATGTGGACATTGGGGACAAGGGGACAGGGGGATATTGGGACACAGGGGCACGGTGATATGGGGATATGTGGACACTGGGGACAAGGGGACAGGGGGACATTGGGCCCTCAACAAAGCCAGGCCTTTGTTTATATTGACGCCATCTTTGGCACAACATGGCAGCGCCCTCAGCGGCCTCGGGGCTGTGCTGGAGAGGGGGTGTCCAACGCAGCCCCCCGACCCAGCCCGGGGGTCGGGCAGAACGGGGGGTTCCCCGCTCCGCGAGGGAGTCGGAGGGGTTGGGCTGCGCCTCGCGCGTGGGGTCTGACCCCGGGGGAAGGGGCGCCCTCTTCCAAAATGGCGCTGCCCTCACTAAATATGGCGGCGAGCGGAAGCTGCATGCTTCGCCATCTAAGATGGCGCTGCGCTGCGGCCTCACGCACTAAGATGGCGCCCGCCGGAGGGGGCGCCATGCCCGCAGTCAAGATGGCGGCGCGCAGCGCCCCTACCCAAAATGGCGGGACACAGCCCGCTGCGAGCAGCAACCGTGACGAGCCACAGGCCGCCATAACCGGGCGGTGAAGCGGTACAGAGGCCATCGCGATGCGAAAGTGATTCGACAGTGATGCGATAGCGGCTAGGACGGCAGCGCCGCGGCCACCACACAGGGGCGGTACCATCTCTGTCAGGGTGAGGGCGCGCGGTGCCCTCAGTTAAGATGGTGATGGGCACCGTTTCCCCCTATGCCCAAGATGGTGCCGTGAAGCCACGCAGGGGGAGGGAGAGGAGGCAGCTTCCGCCCGGCGTCAAGATGGCAGCGCGGCGGCGCCGTGCGCATGTGCGGGGCCCATGGCGAGACAAGGGGCCGAGCGCGCGCAGGGCCCGAGGCCGAGAGGTACCGGGGGGGCCTGAGGGGCCTGGGGGGGCCCGCGGGGAGACCCTCCCTCCAACGGGGTCACTGCCAACCGGAGGGATACCCCCGACCGGCCCCCGCCGCCCCCACGCCACGGAGACGCGGTGGCCGCGGGTGGGGGCGATGGGGAGTGGGGGAAAGTGGGGGAGGGGCGCGGGTGTCACTCACGCATCCCCCCGTGAAGGGGAGAAGGGCGCGGGTCCCTCGGGATGAGGGTGTCACCCCGCTTGGTGGGGCCCCCCCGCTCTGGGAAGCACCCCGGGG
>NW_020960933.1:10080-12495 GCF_003031625.1 Empidonax traillii | reverse complement strand
TTTGGGGAATTATGGGGGAGATTTGGGGGGGTTGTGGGGGGCTGGAAGGTTCTTGGGGGGGCTATGGGAGTGTGGTACCCCCTTCCTCCCCCCCACATTGCCCCCCTCCCCAGTGTCCCCCCACTTTGGGTGCCCCCCTCACTGGTTGCCCCCCCAGGGTCGGTGGCCACCGGGGAGGACCCCACGAGCGTGGCCATCGCCAGCATCCAATCGGCCGCCACCTTCCCCGACCCCGGCGTCAAGTATGTGTTCAGGACCGAGGGCGGGGGCACGCAGGTGAGAGCACCTGGGCACTGAGGGAGGGGGGGCACGCAGGTATGGCACACCTGGGGCACTGAGGGTGAGGGCACACAGCTATGGCACACCTGGGCACACCTGTGCCAAGTGTTGTACGGGGTGGTGCAGGTGGTGATGGACACCTGGGGCGGGTCTGTGTCTCACCTGTCTCACCTGTGGCAGGTGATGTACCGGGTGATCCAGGTGGCTGACGGGCAGCTGGACGCGCAGACCGAGGGCACCAGCGCCATCAGCGGGTACCCAGCGGCTCAGTCCATGACACAGGTGAGCCCCAGCCACACCCAAGCACCCCCTGCTCACCTGTGCCACCCGTGTGCCACCCATGTCCCCCACCTGTTCCATCTGTGTTCTGTGTCCCACCTGTGTCCCATCTGTCTTACCCACATCCCCACTGTGTCCCACTTACCTCTTGGTCTCCCCTGGGTCCCACCTGCCTCACCTGTCTCATCTGAGGCTCTTCTCCTACCTGTCTCGCCTGTGTCCCCCCTGTGTTCTCCCCCTGTCCCTCACCTGTGTCACCTGTCCCCAGGCCGTGATCCAGGGCGCCTTCACGAGCGAGGAGGGGGTGGAGACGGAGGCCACGCCCACCGAGACCCACTACACCTACTTCCCTGCGGGCGTGGCCGACGGGGGCTCGGGGGGCACCGCGGCCACCGCGGCCACCGCCGTGGTCACCACCCAGAGCTCCGAGGGGCTGCTGGGGCAGCCCACGCCCACAGGTACGAGGGGCACCTGCAGGGGGTTTGGAGTCACCTGGAGAGGGTTTGGGGTTCCATTTTTGGGTCTCACCTGTGCCATTTGGGTCTCACCTGTCTGTTTTGGGTCCCCAGGGCAGTTTTTTGTGATGATGTCACCACAGGAAGTGCTCCCGGGGGGAGCCCAACGTTCCATCGCCCCCCGTGCCCACCCCTACTCCCCGTGAGTACCTGGGACACACCTGGGCACATCTGGGCACACCTGGGGCGCGTGGGGCATGCCTGGATACACCTGGGACACATCTGGATATACCTGGGGACGCCTGGGGCACATCTGGAAACACCTGGATACACCTGGGATGCACCTGGGGACATCTGGGATACA
Source organism: Empidonax traillii (assembly GCF_003031625.1). Taxonomy (NCBI): domain Eukaryota; kingdom Metazoa; phylum Chordata; class Aves; order Passeriformes; family Tyrannidae; genus Empidonax; species Empidonax traillii. The sequence goes on along the minus strand of NW_020960933.1, from coordinate 11,118 downwards.
CCTGGGGACATCTGGGACACATTTGGGCACACCTGGGGACACACCTGGGACGCACCCGGGCACACCTGGGGACACACCTGGGCACACTTGGCCCCACGTGGCCCCTTCCCACCCCCTTTTCCGCAGGAAATCGGAGGCTCCAAGAGCCACCCGGGATGAGAAACGTCGGGCACAGCACAATGAAGGTACCAGGGAGGGACCCCAAATCCAGGGGGATCCCAAATCCAGGGGAATCCCAAATCCAGGGAGATCCCAAATCCTGTTGTTTTCCCCCGTTCCCAGTGGAGCGCCGGCGCCGGGACAAGATCAACAACTGGATCGTCCAACTCTCCAAGATCATTCCCGACTGTTCCATGGAAAATACCAAATCCGGGCAGGTCCGTGCCCCTTCCCCTCCCCCAGGGGGGCGGTTTTGGCCCCCCCCCCAGCCCCCCTGACCCCCGGAATTCCCGAATTTCCAGAGCAAGGGCGGGATCCTGTCCAAGGCCTGCGACTACATCCAGGAGCTGCGGCAGAGCAACCTCCGGCTCTCCGAGGAGCTGCAGGGCCTGGACCAGCTGCAGCTCGACAACGAGGTGCTGCGGCAGCAGGTCCGACTGGGGGCACTGGGGGGGCTGGGAGGGAACGGGAGGGCACTGGGAGAGACTGGGAACAGTGGGAGGTGCTGGGAGTGGAGCTGGGAGCAATGGGAGGGAACTGGGAACAGTGGGAGGGCAGGAGCAGCTCCCGGTGGACAATGAGGGACTGCGGCGGCAGGTCGGACTGGGGGCACTGGGGGAAACTGGGAGGGCTCTGGGGGGTATTTTGGGGTGGGAGGGTTATTTTGGGGTTCCGGGTGGGTATTTTGGGATCTCTGACCCCCCCTAGACCCCTCCCAAATTCAGGTGGAGGACCTGAAGAACAAGAACCTGCTGCTACGGGCTCAGCTGCGCCAGCACGGACTGGAGATCGTCATCAAGAACGACTCCCACTGACGAGGGGGGGACCCCAGACCCCCCCCGCACCCCTAACCCTCTCCCTGGACCCCCCCCCAAACCT
>NW_020960933.1:5113-7268 GCF_003031625.1 Empidonax traillii | reverse complement strand
GGGGGTGGCTTCCTGTCCCCTCCATTGTGCTGTGACAATGCCGGGATTAACCCGATCTCGCCGGGTTTGGACCTGGGGTAGGGCAGGTTTAACCTGAGCTCGCCTGGTTTGGACCAAAAATGGGTCGGGATTAACCCGATACTACTTGATTTGGATCCAAAACGGGTCGGGATTAACTCGATCCCAGCTGATTTGGACCCATTTTGGGTCGGGACTAACCCTATCCCAGATGTAGTCCTGGCTCAGGTCAGGCTTAACCCGATCCTGACTGAGTTAGACCCAAAACAGGTCGGGATGAACCCAATTCCAGCTGATTTGGACCCATTTCTTCAGACGGGGCTCCCTCAACATTCCCAGACCCCAAACATCCCGTTTTCCCCCCTAAATCCCGTTTTTTCCGCCCGGGTTTCGCTTGGCAGCGGCTCGGGGAGCAAAGGTGGCGCAGGAGGGTGGGGGACGAGGCCCTTCCCGGTCACATTCCCTCTGGGAATGAGTCACCGCGGCCGAACCCGAGATTTGGGGAGTCCCAGCGGGGTCCTCCCGCCCCCAGGGATGGACACGGGGGGTGACACGGGGGTGTCGCTGTGTCCAAACGCAGGGAATTGCGGGAATTGCAACATTCCCTGGCCGGTTTCCTGCGAAACTGGGCAGAAACTGGGCAGGGCGGGAGGTGCCCAGACGGGATTTTCCGGCTCTGGGGAGGGACCGGGGACCGTCCCCGCGGCCTCGGGGCTCGCGGTGGCCTCCTGACCCTGCCGGGAGCCCGCCGGGATCGCTCGGCCGGGATTTCAGCCGGGAATTCCCTCGGCAGTGGCGCTGGTGGGAGCCCAGGTGACCTCGGAGAGCAAGGAAGTGCCGGAACACAAACGTGAGTGCCGGGAACATCCCCCCCTCGGAGCCCCCGTCCGGTTATCCCACGGGATCGTGGGCAAACTGGGACCCATCCCATGGCAAGGGGTGAGGTTTGCATGGGGGGAGGCTCGGGGTGATCCCACTTTGGGATGATCCCACTTTGGGGTGATTTCGATTTGGGATCCTAGTTTTGGGATGATCCCAGTTTGGGGGATGCTCCTGTTCTGGGGTGATCCCAGTTTGGGATGATCCCATTCCGGGGTGATCCCCATTTGGCTGATCCCATTGTGGGATTATTCTGGGTGATCCCACGTGGTGTCCGTGTCCCGCAGCCGTGGACATCCCCTGCTCCGCGTTCCGCTCGGGCTGGAGCAACCCCCGCATCGAGTGGAAGTTCCAGAAAGGCTCCTCCCTGCAGCTCTTCTACTACGGGGGGGAACTCACAGGTACCGGGGGGTCCTGGGGGAGCCCCGTCCCCGGGGGTCCCTTTGAGGGGATCCCAGCTCTGTGTCCCCCCAGAGCCGTACCGGAACCGTGTGCGGTTCTCGCCCACCTCCATCCACTTCGAGTCGGTGACGCGGGAGGACTCCGGGAAGTACATCTGCGAGGTGGTGGGGGATGGCAGCCACATCGCCAAGTCTGAGGTCACCCTCACGGTCCAAGGTGGGGACGCTGTCCCTTGTCACCCCCCCGGGGTCCCCTCCCTTCCCTTCCCCGGAATTTGGTGTCCCCAAGGGTCTCTGGGGACAGGGAGGGCTGTGCCAGCCTTGGGAGGGACTCTGGGACCACCATTCCCTGGGATCACTGGGATGCGGATGGATGGACACTGTTCCTGTGGGTGGGACGGGATGGGGTGGGATGGGATGGGATGGGATGGGATGGGATGGGATGGGATGGGATGGGATGGGATGGGATGGGATGGGACAGACACCATCCCTGCGGGTTGGCCCCGTCCCCGGTGGCCCTGGGAGGTGCCAGCCCTGCTCCGTGCCCACAGTGCCCCCCGGGAAGCCTGTGGCCCACGTGCCCAGCTCTGCCACCATCGGCTCCCGGGTGGTTCTGCGCTGCTCCGAGGGCCAGGGCTCCCCCCCACCCACCTTCCGCTGGTACAAGAACGGCTCGGTGCTGCCCCAGGACCCCAAATCCAGCCCCACCTTCCGCAACTCCTCCTACAGCCTCGACCCCCGCACGGGGGAGCTGGTCAGTGGGGGAGACAGGGGGAGGGGGCTTTTCCCTGCCCTTTTTTCCTGCCTTTCTCTCCCTTTTTCCTTCTCCCTTTTCCCTATCCTTTTCCCCCCCCTTC
>NW_020960933.1:0-4883 GCF_003031625.1 Empidonax traillii | reverse complement strand
GCTGCCCCAGGACCCCAAATCCAGCCCCACCTTCCGCAACTCCTCCTACAGCCTCGACCCCCGCACGGGGGAGCTGGTCAGTGGGGGAGACAGGGGGAGGGGGCTTTTCCCTGCCCTTTTTTCCTGCCTTTCTCTCCCTTTTTCCTTCTCCCTTTTCCCTATCCTTTTCCCCCCCCTTCCCCCTTTATCCCCTCTTTTCCTCTCCATTTTCCTTTCCCCTTTTCCTCACCCTTTTCTCTCCTTTTCCTTCCTTTTCCCCTTTTCCTCCATCCCCCTTCCTCCTTTTTGCCGTATTTCCCCCTATTCCCATTTCCCCCCCAGTTTTCCCCCCTTTTTTCCCCCCCCTTTTCCCTCATTCCCTCCCTCGTTCCAGATCTTTGAGCCCGTGGGGGGCTCGGACACGGGTGATTATCACTGCGAGGCCTCCAACAATGTGGGATCCCCCCAGAAATCCGACGTTTTCCGCATGGAAGCGAGTAAGGCCGGAGCGGCTCCCGATCCCGCCCCAATCCCACCCGGCCCCGCCCTTTTCCAGGTGGTTTTGAGGTTCCCCTGTCCGTTATCATCTCCCGTGGGCGTTAATTGCGTTAATGAGCCCACTGTGGTCTCCTGGGATAGCGGGAATGGCGCCTTTGGGAACGCTAAACCTCACCCGCTTGGAGTTAGAGCCAGGCTCAATCCCAGCCGTCCTTGGAGCCCAGAATTCCCAGGATTCCTACTGGGATCCCCTGCACCCCCATGCTGGGATCCATCCAACCCTCCCGCTCCAGCTGGATTTAACCCCATTCCCGATGGATCCAACCTCGATCCCGGCCCCGTCTGGAGCTGGGAATTCCAAGATTCCCCCCAGGATCCCCCTCCCTGCCAGGATCCAACCCCTCCAGCTTCATCCCACCTCCATCCCAGCCCCTTTTTGAGCCAGAACTCCAGAATCCCCACTTTCCTGCGGGATCCAGCCCCCCTCTGTCTGAACCCATCACTCCCCACCCGCATCCCATCTCCATCCCAGCCCTGATTTGAGCTGGGAACGCCGGAATTCCCCCTGTCCGGGGTTGGGATCCTCCCCCCACCCCGCAGGGCTCTCTCTGATCCCGGTTTTCCAGGCGAGGTGAACGTGGGTGGGATCGTGGCCGCCGTGGTGCTGCTCCTGCTGGTCCTGGCACTCGCCGCCTTTGGGCTCTGGTTCGCTCACAGGCGCGGCTACTTCAGCAGTGAGTGTCCCCAAGTGTCCCCAGGTGTCCCCTCCTCCCTGTCCCCCCACCGTGGTGCCCCCGCTGATCCCACTTTTTCCCTTTATTCCAGAGAAAACAGAGTAAGTGATGCCGGAGCTGCCACCCCCTCCTCCTCTTTGGGATGGTCCCACCCCCATCCAGGTGTCCCCAAAGTGTCCCCTCCCTGCCCCGGTCCCCTGGGTGTCCCCAGGTGGTGACTGGGGTGGGGGGGGTGGGGAGGGCACATCCTGATCCTGATATTCCCACAGTTCTGGTGGAAAGAAGGTGATTTACAGCCAACCCTCCAGGCGCAGCGAGGTGGGTGTGGGGACACGGGACACGTACCTTGTTGATGTCTCCTGTCCCCACTGATGTCCCCATGTCCCCATCAATGTCCCCATTTAATGTTCCTCATGTCCCCATCAATGTCCCCTGGGTGTCCCCTTGGTGTCCCTTCAGTGTCCCCATTAATGTCCCCCCTCTGGTGTCCCCATCATTGTCCCCATAATGTCCCCTCAGTGTCCCCATCAATGTTCCCATAATGTCCTCCCAGGTGTCCCCATAATGTCCCCACTGATGTCCCCATAATGTCCCCATTGATGTCCCCATGATGTCCCCATAATGTCCCCCTTATATCCCCATGATGTCCCCATTGATGTCCTCCCATTGATGTCCTCCCATTGATGTCCTCCTGATGTCCCCCTTATATCCCCATGATGTCCCCATTGATGTCCCCATAATGTCCCCATGATGTCCCCATAATGTCCCCCTTATATCCCCATAATGTCCCCCTTATATCCTCATAATGTCCCCCTGATGTCCCCATTGATGTCCCCATTGATGTCCCCATGATATCGCCACAATGTCCCCCTTATATCCCCATGATGTCCCCATTGATGTCCCCATAATGTCCCCATAATGTCCCCATGATGTCCCCATTGATGTCCCCATAATGTCCCCCTGATGTCCCCATTGATGTCCCCATGCTGTCCCCTGACGTCCCCTCTGTCCCCGCAGGGCGAGTTCAAACAAACCTCCTCGTTCCTGGTGTGACGCCGCTGCCCCTTCCCCCCCCCGGCCCCTCCCCCGGCCGGATTTTCCCAATTCCCGGAATTCCCGCGCGATTTTAAAGGGTTATTTTTGTAAAGCCTCCCCGGTGCCTTCGCAGCTGCCCCTGAATTCTGGGGGCTGTCCCTTGCCCCCCCTTTGTGTCCCCCCTCCTCGTGTGCCTTTGGCCCCCTCCTTGTCCCCCTTCATGTCCCCCCCTTTGCCCCCCCTCATCCCCCCTTTGTCCCCCCCGGGGGGGCTCTGGGGGGGCCGGAGCTGCTGTAACTGGTCCCAGTTGCCCCCCCGGACTGGGGGGGGCCTGGAAATAAACCCCTGTCCTTTACCCAGTGCTGCTCACCTGGGGGGGTGTCTCGGGAGGATATTGGGGGGTCCCTGGGGGCTGGGGGGACCATAGGGGTGTCTCAGGGGACATTGAGGGGTGTGTCAAGGGGACACTGGGGGGTCTCTGAAGATGTTGGGGGGTCCCTGTGGGCATGGGGGATCCCTGATGACATCAGGGACCCCCAGGAGACATCAGCCCCCCCTCCCCCTGACAGGAGCAGCCCCTCCCCACCATCAGCATCTCCTTTATTTAGTACCGACCCCCCTTTGCTCCCCCCAGACCGAGGACGAGCCCCCCGGGGGGGTCTCCCAGCCGCGGGGTGGGGGGGGGAAGGAAAGGGGGGGCAGTTTGGGGGGGGGCGGGGTCTTCCCTCCTTACTGACATCTGTAATTAGTGGCTCTAATGACCCGCGGGCCTCGTTAATTGCAGGGTCTAAGTTAAACAGCAGCGACGGGCGGGGGGGGGGGGACCCCCAGCCCAGGGGGTGGACACGATTATCGGTGACACCCCAGGGGGACCCCCGAGCCCACCCGGAGTGGGGGAGGGGCGGCAAGGGGAGGGGCTCCAGCGTTTGAGGGGGGAGGGGGTGGGGATGGGGGGGGGTTCTCCTGCCTCACTTTCCCCTCTGGAGGAGGGGGGGGGTCTTGCGGCCCCCCCGGGCTGGTGGCACCTCCAGGGGCTGGGGACACCTCTAGATGTTGGTGGCACCTCAAGGCTGGTGGCATCTTGGGGCTGGCGACACTTCCAGGTGTTGGTGGCACCTCCAGGTGTTGGTGACACCTTGAAACTGGTGACACCTTGGGGGACTTGTGGCATCTCCAGTGTTGGTGGCAACTTCAAGTGTTGGTGACGCCTCCAGGGCCTGGTGGCAGTTCCAGGCATTGGTGGCACCTCCAGGTGCTGGTGGCACTTCCAGGAGTTGGTGGCACCTTCAGGCTGGTGACACCCCCAGTTACCGGTGTCACCTTGGGACTGGTGGAACCTCCAGTCCTTGGCGACAGCTCCAGACTTGGTGACATCTCCAGCTGTGGTGACACCTCCAGGTGCTGGTGCCACCTCCAGATTGTCGGTGTCACCTCCAGCCGTCAGTGCTACCTCCATCAGTGTCACCTCCAGATATCAGTGTCACCTTCAGCAGTCCCATGTCACCTCCAGTTCCTGGTGTCACCTCCAGCTGTCAGTGCCACCCTGGGGCCAGTGTTCCCTCCAGTTCCTGGGGTCACTTCCATCCACCAGTGTCACCTCCATCCATCAGTGCCACCTCCAGCTGTCGGTGTCACCTCCAGCCATCAGTGCCACGCCAGGACTGGTGTCACCTCTAGCTGCCGGTGCCATCTCCATCCATCGGTGCCACCCCGGGCCGGTGCCCCCGTCAGACGTTGCTGATGCGGACGCTGAGCGGGGCCCCCTCCCCTTCCCGCTCCGCCTCCCGCAGCGACTCCTCCAGCTTCACCTTCTCGGGGTCCCCGAACCGCACGGCCTCGTGGTGGCACCGCGGCGGCGCCGCCACCTTCACCACGCGGTCGAAGAGGCTGAAGTCAGCCACGTACTTGCCGCTGGCCGAGAGCGAGATGGCCGGCGTGAACTCGTAGCCCCACAGGATCTCCTCGGGCAGGTAGGACGTGCGCACCTGGCACGTGGCGCTGGTGGACTCCACGGTGCCGCTGAGGATCACCACGAGCTCGAAGTCCCCGTCCCCCGAGCGCAGGGACACGTCCCGCAGCGGGCTGGCCTCGTCCACCACATGGTAGAAGGTGAGCGGGAGGATGAGGAAGGGGCTGTCGGACGAGGTGTCCACCTGGAAGTCCACGTTGAGCTGGTTGAGCCGCACGCTCTCGCCCTCCTTGGTGAGGTGGGTCTGCAGCAGCTTCCCCGTGACCTGGCAGCCGATGAGGAGGCTCTTCCTCATGTTGGCCACGCGGATCATCAGGCAGGTCTTGCCGTCGTGCTGGGCCACCACGGCGTTCTGGCTGAACTTGATGGTCTCGGCGCGTTTCTTGGGCCGCGCGATCTTGGCCAGGAAGGTGCCGGTGATGAAGATCTCGAGGATGGTGGTGAGGACGAGCTGGGTGATGAGCAGCACGATGGCCAGGGGACACTCCTCGCTGATGTAGCGGAACCCGTAGCCGATGGTGGTCTGAGACTCCAGGGAGAACAGGAAGGCCCCGGTCAGGGTGTGGACCTGCGGGGGGCACAGACAGCGGGGTTGGAGGGGGGGTCGTGGGGAAAAGGGGGTCCTGTTGCTGCCACTGCCAGCGTGGAGGGCATGGCCAGCCCCCCTC
>NW_020960932.1:2523-7278 GCF_003031625.1 Empidonax traillii | reverse complement strand
AAGCAACTTTTTTCAGGCATGCAGCTTTCAGTGCCAAGATTACCCCAGCTCCTACTTTACTATGTACGCATCACTGCTGCACCCAGCTCACTTATAAAAACTAATTTTCTCAGGGATAACAGTGTATTAATCACTTCCTCAGGTTCTATCTGCGGGATTCCCTCAGGAGCCTCCCGGTTCTCCGGGGCGCGGGCGGTGAATCCCCCTCAGGGATGGTGGGAGGGGGTGCCGAGCCGGCATTTTCCGGCCGGGAGCGCTCCAGAGGAGCGAGTGGAACAAAAGTGAAGCTCCCAACCTGGAGCAGGCGGTGAATCCCCCTCAGGGATGTTGGCAGAGGGCGGTGAGGCGGCATTTTTCCCGCCGGGAGCGCTCCTGAAGGGCGAGGGGCACAAAAATGACGCGCCCAGCGGGGAGCGGGCGGTGAATCCCCCTCAGGGACGGCGGGAGGCCGTTTGCCCACCGGAACGCCTCCCGAAGGGTGAGGGGCGCAAAACTGATGCTCCCAAACGCGAGGCAGCGCTGGAACCTCCCTCGTGGCCACGGTGGTGACGAGGAGGGATTTTCCCGCCGCGAGCGCTCCAGGAGGGAATCGGAGGAGAAGGATTTGGGGGGGGGGCACAAAATACATGCGCCCAACGTGGGGCTCGAACCCACGACCCTGGGATTAAGAGTCCCATGCTCTACCGACTGAGCTAGCCGGGCGCTGACTGAGCCCTCCACGGGGCGGCCCTTCAGCGCACGGCGCGTGACGTCACCCCGGGGGCGGCCGCCGGGCGCCCAATGCGCGCGCGCGTTGCTGCGCGGTGCGCGCGGGCCGGGCCGGGCTGGGAGCGGCGCCGCCATGAGCTCCATCGGCACCGGGGTGAGTGCGCCGGGACCGCCCCGGGATAGCGGGATCGCCCCGGGATAGCGGGATATCCCCGGGATCGTCCCACCCCCATCGCCCCCAGGGCCGCGCGGCGCCGGGGTGAGGGTGCGGGGGGCGGCCGCGGGGCTCTGCGGGAGGGCTGAGTCACTGCGGCCCGGGAGGCCCCGGGAAGCGGCGGCGGGGGCGGGGCGGGGGTAAAACACTGATTGTACTTCTCTGCAGAGTGTACTCTTGTGCATTTCAAACGTGGTCCTGCCACCAGGAATTGTGAAAGAAAGCGGGGCCTGCAGGGAGGCCGGAGAGGGGCTCCTGGTTGGGGGTTGTGGTGAGAGGACAAGGAGTGATGGGAGCAGAGGGGAAGAGGTTGGGAATTGGAATCTGAATTTAGGTTGGATATTGGGAAGAAATTCTTGGCTTTGAGGATGGGGAGGCCCTGACACAGGTTGCCCAGAGAAGCTGGGGCTGCCCCATCCCTGGAAGTGTTCAGGGCCGGGTTGGACGGGGCTTGGAGCAACCTGGGATAGTGGAAGGTGTCCCTGCCCATGGCAGAGATGGCCTTTAACATCTCCTCTAACCCAAACCAGTCTCGGATTCTGTAGAATGTGAAGGCGGACAGAAAGTTCCTGTAAGTCTGAGATGTTGTGTAATGCACAGTGATTTCAGCCCCCTTCAGCATCTGGATTGATGCGATTTGCAGTTTCATCCAGCACTGATGAAATGGCCTTTCCTGGCTTTTAGTGTCTGTTTTCTTCTGTCTTATAAGACCCACCCTGCTCCTGGGACTGCACAGCATTTTTCAATAAGCTGACTTGATCTTTAAACACCGGGATATGATGTGTTTGGTTTTTTTTCCCTGAGCATTGTGTTTTCTCCTCCAGTACGACCTGTCAGCTTCCACGTTTTCTCCAGATGGCAGAGTCTTTCAGGTGGAATATGCTATGAAAGCAGTGGAGAACAGCAGGTAAGATACAAATATCTGCACCTCTGTCTTGTTTGCTGGGCTCTTTTAAAGCAGTGTCGTTGGACTACAGAAAGATGATGGTGTTCCACTATCCCAGGTTGCTCCAAGCCCCATCCAACCTGGCCTGGAACACTTCCAGGGATGGGGCAGCCACAGCTTCTCTGGGCCATGTGTTGCAAACAGCCTGTTCCTTGGTCAGCCAGGTGTTTTGTGGGTGCCATGGTTGGTGGTTTATGCCTGATGAGGTACTTTTTGAGGGTTAGAGTTGTCCCATCTCCTAGATCAGCAGGGAATTTGCCAAAAGGAGAGGTTAACCAGTCCGTGAATTTCACTCCAGTGTCGCTCAGCTGAGCGTGGCAGTGGCTCGGCCCTTGCTCCAAACAATTCCCCCACTGCATGTCCTCTGTTCAGAAATCTTCGGGTTAGGACTTTTGGCAGCCCCCACCTCCTTTGTCTGAGAAAATGTTTGTAGGTTTAGTGAACTTTGGCTTTTTTTCCTCAGTGCTCAAGTGGAGTTATAACAAATGTACTTCCGTGGGAATCACCTGATTGTTTGTGGTATCTCGTTAATTCTCTGTTATTTATTTTCCACTGTGGTTCTCTGTGAGGAACTGACATTTATCTTGTCTTCCAGTACAGCAATTGGGATAAGGTGCAAAGATGGTGTTGTCTTTGGAGTAGAAAAACTAGTCCTGTCCAAGCTTTACGAGGAGGGTTCCAACAAACGGCTCTTCAATGTCGACCGACACGTTGGGATGGTAAGGGGCCGCTTCATTTTGGGTTTCCCTAAATTCCGAGGGACCCCCCTCAAAAGGAGAAATCTTATCAATCAGAGGGTCAATAATAAGTAGATTCAGAAATTAATGCTAATGTTTCTGTGTGCAGAAAATGCCAGTGGGCTTTTTACTGTTTTCTGGAATTTATTCTCGATTGCTCACAAACATGCACAAATAAAAGCCAGATTTATTACAGAAGATGGACATATTTTGAGGCTGTTTTAACTTTTTTTGAAATGCTTTTCAGCATTCCAGTTGAATGAAAATCTCAACACAAGTGTTAAAGTGGTTTCCTACGCAGTTAACAAAGAAGGTGTGCTGAGGGCTGCATTCGAGATTCTCTTCTCACCAGTGTGGGAATTACCTGAATTCTTTAAATACTGGTGTATGGATGGCTAATCCACCCCAGTGATGTCAGGATAATGCCATGTGGTGGTTACTGCGTGACATAAATGTGAAACCTGTTGGATATACAGGATATGAAATATTGTTTGGGTTAGTGCAGCCATGGCAAATCACAAGATAACACGAAGGTAACTATGGGTGTTGATTTTCCTGGAGAAAAACTAATCTGTGTTGATGTATAACCACATTGACACTTTTTGAGCTTGATGGCAGATGAACATGACTTCTGAATTCACTGCTAGTCATTAATTTCAGTGAGGATGATGAAATGTGTGGCAGGCCTGGCTGATTGAATTCTCCCTGCAGGCAGTGGCAGGGCTGCTGGCAGACGCCCGCTCCTTGGCAGACATCGCCAGGGAAGAGGCTTCCAACTTCAGATCCAACTATGGCTATGATATTCCTCTGAAGGTAAGGAAATCTCAGGTGCTTTTTTTTTGGCTTATAGTCTTGACATGAGAATTCAGTGTTCTCACTTTGAGGTTTGGGTCCTGTAAATGAGGGTTTGCAGTGTTTGTTTTCCCCCTTCCCACACAGCACCTTGCGGACAGAGTGGCCATGTACGTGCACGCCTACACCCTGTACAGTGCTGTCAGACCCTTTGGCTGCAGGTGAGTGCCACACACACGCTTTGTAACTGTCTTTTGGTTCACAATTTTGCTGGCATTGCCTGTCCATTGGAATTAGCAATCCACAGTTCACCTCATAAAAAGATTCCCCTCTCCGTTCTTTTCCTGCGTGTGTAAAACCTCAGGAGAAGAATTCAGATTCCTGGAGCAGATGGCCAGTTTGTTCCTGGGTTTTAAAGCTGAAGAATTTGTGCTGTCAAGTCTGTGACAATGGCAAAAGCAGAACTTTCCCTCTGCAATCATCCTGGTTTTATCCTGATACCCAAAGAGCAGGTTACAATTACTGTGTGGTTTTAGTACAAAGGGACTGATAAACAGATCAAGGTACTGGTCATTAAAATGTTTCTGATAACTTGCTGTCCTGAGAACACTCAACAGCTGCTCCACAGAGTGGAGCAGGAGTTTTGCCCCAGGAGCAGTGGAGGAAACCTGGGCTGGTGTGGTCTGTGTAGTTCTGGGTGTGTTGGCAGAAGAAATGTCTTTAATTTCTCTTTTCTCCTCCAGTTTCATGTTGGGGTCCTATGACAGTGATGATGGTGCACAGCTGTACATGATTGATCCATCAGGAGTCTCATACGTGAGTGTGTCACAGATATTTCCATCTTGGAGTAAACTCCCCTTTAAAAAATTCCCAATTAGGAAAAGGAGTGAGTGTTGGTCCAGAAGGGCTGTTGATTTTGCCTCTCTTTGCCTGGGAACATCTCTGGGGAATCAGTGCTTCAGATGAGCAGGGCTGGGGTTTGCTCATTTCACAGTAGGTGGGTTTAGGTGTTGGGTTTGTTTTTTTTTTTTGATCTGTAGTTCCTGTAGAACTTCTCTCTTCAAATTAATTCTGGTTTGTTCTTCCATTTATTGTAACAGCAATAAAAAAAAACTATTATAAAATTTTGAGCAGATAAGTTTCTGTCCAGGAACTACTGAGCACTTCTCTTTTCTGTCAACAGAGGTAGCACTTGATTTAGAAATTGGGTTCTGCTCAACAATTTGGGGGTGTGCCCTGAGAGAACAACACCAATACTGTGTATTGGCCTCTCATTATGTGAGCAGGGTGGGGTTGTCACGTCCTAAGGGACAGTAAGAGCTGTAGAAAGTTTAATATTTAATTCATTTGCATATTTT
>NW_020960932.1:0-2156 GCF_003031625.1 Empidonax traillii | reverse complement strand
ATTTTTTCTCTCTCTTTTTTTTTTTTTTAGGGTTATTGGGGGTGTGCCATTGGTAAAGCCAGGCAGGCTGCAAAAACAGAGATAGAAAAACTTCAGGTACTTTATGATGTTCTCTTTTTGGATGCCTAAAATGTGTAAAATAAGGAGAAGCAGGTGGAATATTTCCTTTTACATTTGCTAGTAAAGTTAAGTGAGTGAATACGCTTTTAATTCTGGTTGAAAACCAGAAGGCAGCATTGTATAGGGTGATGTATCTTATATTTTCCCAAAAGTTTTAGATGATCCTTTTATTTTACAAGTTCAGAAAAGTTGGTCTTGTTAAGGACAAACTAATCTGTGGAGACTAGACTGCCAAAAGGTATTGAAATGTGCCTTAAGCTGATTTGAATGATGTGAGAATCCTGAAGCATCTCCATCTTGTGTTTTAATATCTGACACCCTTGGAGTTGGAGACAACTTCACTCTTGGAGTTGGGAATCCTTCTCCTGGGCTGTCTCATGTACTGTTTATGTGATCCTTTGCTTGCTTCTTATTTTTTTGGTGTGCAAAGGGACATCATTCTTTTCATGGAAAAGTTCAGAGTTTAGATGATTGTTATCATGACTGAAAAATTACAGGAAAATTAGAACATTCCTAGACTTGGTTCAGTCAGTTTTGAACCTGGTGAGATGCTTGAATACCAAATTAAAATGAGAAGGCTGAATGATCATCTGGTCCTGGAATTGTGGCATCTGGGAAATCCTAATTTTAATTTCCATGTGTGCCCACTGGCAGTAAAGAGTGTGATATGCTGTATAATGTACTCCACAAAAATTAACTTCTACCCAAGAAGTTTAATTTTCAGTGCAGTGCTGAGATTTTCAAAAACTTCTGCTTTAGTGACTGGCACAGTTAATAGAGTGAATTGCTGGAACTCCAGACTGGGCAGGTGCTAATTTTGACAAGAGGGATTTGGTAAAGCTGAGATGGGGAAAAGACAGAAGTTCAGCTGTGACAAAACTTGGAGCTGTGTGGACACTGCTTGAATACAACTTTTTGATACATGGACATGATCATAATTAACTTCCATGATAAAACTCTTAAGAGTGTTTACCTTTAGTGTCTGCAGTGGGATGGCAAAAGGATGATGACAAAAATGAAATTCAGTTTTCTCTCTTGTACCTACACATGACAGTAGGGGTTATTAATGAAATACAGTAGAATATGTTACTGCTTCATAGTCCAGAAGAGTTGACTGGCAAGACATTTGACCTACCAAACATAGGTTTATTATGCCATAGAAATTTGCACCAGACTTTATTTTAATTAACTGTGAAACTGTCCAAAGTTTGTGATAGAACTGGGAAAATATAAAATGAGGTGCTGATACTTTGCTCAGGCAGCCAGTTGGTTGCTAAACAATATTATCCTCTGGAATGACTTGCACAGACAGGCTGAAAGATCCACTGTAGGGAATAAATGTGGTCCCAGTCTTCACTTTCTGTCACTTTTATCACCACTGAACATTAGCACATGCACAGCCAGTGATGTTCTGGCCCTGTGGAAGTGGAAAACATTCTATTCTCTTACCCTGTGTGTTTTTTGTCCCCAGATGAAGGAAATGACCTGCCGTGATGTTGTGAAAGAGGTGGCGAAAATGTAAGTCCCCAAGCTGACCAAAATCCATCCTGGTGAGCCTGCTGGGCTTTCAAACTGAAGCAAACCGGCACAAAAAATGGTCACATTTAATAATCTGCAGCTGCAAAACTGCAATTTCCAGCATTTTATGGCTTTTGCTCAGGTTATAAAGTAATAACTGTGCTCCTCTCGCTGGTGTTGCAGCACGTGAGTTGATTTTGGACTTTGTTTGAGGCTGTCACAGCAGGAGCTGGATAAAGGAATTTGTGGGATTTCTCCTCTTACAACCTTGCCAGGACCTCAAAGCCGGTCTAGAATGGCACAAATTAGACATGGCTTATCAAACCATGAAAACACTTCTGTCCTTTAACTCTGCCTCAGCTCAGAACTCACTTTAGTCTTTATATTTGTTTCACAGTGCTTTTATTAGACTTTAAATTGAAGTATTTAGTGTGGTGCTGCCAGGTATCCTTCCTTCAGTATCTCCAAGGTTTCTGTGTTGGCTGGAAAGAACCTGGAGGAAGATTCACAGGGAAAGG
>NW_020960931.1:0-7285 GCF_003031625.1 Empidonax traillii | reverse complement strand
CCCATCTCTCCCTGCCCTCTGGCAGTGGGAAGCCATTCCCTGTGTCCTGTCCCTCCATGCCTTGTCCCCAGTCCCTCTCCAGCTCTCCTGGAGCCCCTTTAGGCCCTGCAAGGGGCTCTCAGGTGTCCCTGGATCCTTCTCTTCTCCAGGGGAACCCCCCCAGCTCTCCCAGCCTGGCTCCAGAGCAGAGGGGCTCCAGTCCTGGGGTCAGTGTAGTGGCCTCCTCTGGACTCATTCCAACCAGTCAACACCTTCCTTGTATTTCTTTATAGAGCCCTGACATGTGTCCCTGTGCTGGGTCTGTGTAAAGCCACAGAATCTTCACCCAGGTGGGGAGATCTTGGTCAGAGTCACTTGGAGAGGCTCCAGCAAGCAGTGAAACGACTCCTGAGATTCCCCTGTGTTTCAGGAGATGTTAATCATGTGCATCCTCAAGTCCCTGGTGCTGCTGCATCTTCACCCCGTGGCCACATCTCTCCCAGGGAGCCAATTCCAGATGATTTCGCTATTGCAAGATGATGGCTCAGAAACACAGGCAGTTATAGCCCAGAAAAGCAGAGAAAGAGATGCTCAGGGCTGAGGGTGTCCTGGGGAGGGAAGAGCAAAGCAGCCAGACAAACTGTGCTGCAGCATTGCTCTGGGGAAGGACAGCATGGCCCTGGCACGTCCCACTTGCCAGGTTTGGGGTCTGGGTCGGAACTGCTCTCCAGGGAAATCCACATTAACTCATCTTTTCTTTGTGGTGGACCAAAGAGGCAGGAATTCTCCCCAACCAGTGACCACAGGAGGTTGTCCATGTTACAGGCCCCAGCACGTTTGCCCAGGGGTGTGAAGGAGGTGAGGATGACAACAATGAGGTGGCACATCAGTGACCCCTCAGCCTGGCCCTGCTGGGGTTCCAGGCTGCCTGTTCCCTTTGAGATGCTGCTTCTCCTCACCCCACAGTGAGCAGTGGGCACCTCCTGATGGCACTGGATGAGCTGAGGGCACACCCTCAGGGATGAGGCTGTAGGAGCCACCTAAATAAACAACATCCACAGCACGGCCCTCCACCTCCCTCCTGTGCTTTAAGGACATGGGCTTCATGCAGTGCAGTCTCAGGGCAGCCTGTGCCAGGCTACAGGGAGGGCCCAGCCTGGCACCTGGAGCAGGAGACAAAAGGGCACAATCCTGCTCCAGTGCCCTGCATGGCCCCCCCATCAGTGGGGTCACACAGCTGAGGGCACAGCACAGGGCCAGGGCAGGGGGTTCATGGAAGCACTGCCCAAATTCCCACTGCTGTCCAGGCACGAGGCTGGGAGCACCAGCACCACCTCTGAGTGGGAACGTGTGGAGAGGACGTGAGGACTCCTGTCCCTGGGAATCGTGCTCCACATCTGCCCTGCTCCAGGGCTGCTGAGGCCTCTGATCCCTGAGCTGTGCCTGTGTCCTGCACAGATGAGCTCAGAGCCCCTCTGCTCCTCCTGCCCACTCGCTGTGGCTGATGCATCTCCCCCTGGGGTGGGAGCTGGAGAGCAGCTGCAGCCCAGGCCCTGGGAGGACTCCAGCTCAGCAGGGCAGAGGTGCTGAGGAGCATCAGGGATTGTTCTGTACAGTTATCACGTGAGCCTGAGTGATGTGTGAGCCCCTAGGCCAGAGCAGGCTGTTCCCAGCGCTGAAGGAGCAGGGATTTCCCTGGCAGAGGCCCTTTCCTGGAGTGTGGGCTGGGGATGGGGTCTGTACCATGTGTAGGTGGCACAAACAGGAGCAGACAACTCCCCTGTTAGCAAGGCCACGTCCACCCAGTCCCCCTGCCCCTCCTGCAGCATCACTCCAGTGTCTCTGCTTGCCCTTTGCTGTACAGTTGCCTTCTGCCAGCCCTCCCATCTCTAGTTGTTCTCCTAGGACACCCCAGCTTTCCTCCTGGGATCTTCACTAGCCTAGCATTTTTGCTCCTAAAATCACTTTAATCCAAAAGGGAGAATAATTATCTCTTCCATTTAGCTGAAATGCAAGATCATAAACTTGCCCATCAGCTGCAGCAAGGTCAGGAACTGCCTGGCAGAGGCAAAAGGCATTTATTGCTTCCAGAAGAGCAGATTTCACTCCCTCTTGTTTCTGCATCCCCACCCTGCTGCCTCCAGTGAGATCTCACTGGAGCTGGGTGGATGCAGCAGGATAAATTGGCTGGAATTGGCTAGAAGAGGAATTAATCTTCCCTTTTAGTGGGGAGGGGAGGAGGGCTGAGTATCCCCAGACAAGCTTTGTGCTGTAGCAGGCTCTGCAGCACAGCAGCACTTGGGGCTGCCCTGCGTGTGTGTGATGTACAGTGGGGCAGGTCATCCCTCGGCAGCACGTCTGCTCCTGCCTGGAGAGACAACTCTGCTTGTAAACCAGGGCTTCAGAGGCTTCAGAGCCTGCAAAGTGCTGCTGTTGACACGGGGAAGGCTCCTCCATAAGGACATTCAGCTGGAAAATGAATTTCTAGGGAGATGCAGCGCTGACAACAAGAGCCAGTGCTCCCACAGAGGGGACTGGGGAAAGGCTGGGCTGCCCTTCTCTCACAGGAAAGTGAAGAAGCAAATAGATGAATTTTTTTTTTTTTCCATAATTGATCATTAAATTAAATGCAGCTTTTGGGGGTTGGGCTTTTTTCTCTCCTGCTTCAAACCTTCTCCCTTTCCATCCCCTTTTCTACCCCAAGAAAAGAAGGGGGATGAAGTGACAGCAAACTCACCAGCTAATTTTTGTCCTAATTTTTTTTTTTTTTTGGAGGAAAACTGCAATCACTCCATCTGGGAGGAGTAGAAGGGATAATATTCCACTGCTGGGTGGAAAGCATTTCCTTTCTGCAACAAGCTGAGACGGAAAAATTTGGTCTCCTTGACCCTGATGCCTTGTAGGTGTCGCTTAAACAACATGACAGGCGGAAGGAGACTCCTCCCTGGAATCCACCCACGGAGAGTGGTCCCCTGTGCCAAACATCCCAGGAGGGACAAATCACACTGGGGCAGCACAGCCCTGTGCTTGTCTTTGTGAAAACATGGACATCCAGGATTTGGGAAGGGGCCCTGGGTCATACACCCCGGGTGAACAACCCAAGCTCTGCCACAGCATGTGCCCAGCCTCTTCCCAGCCAGGCAGCAACACCAGACGGGTCTAAAATGATTTGGGAGACTCCAGGAGGAATCCTCCACTTTTCTGAGATGTTTCCCTCCTCCTGGTTTTCTGAGGAGGAGGGAAGCTGTAAAGGCAGCTGCTGCAGGGAGGGAGGCCCAGCACCAGTCAGGATCGTCCCCACACTGTGGAAGGGGAATGTCACCAGCTCCTGCTCCCAGCCCAGGGCAGGGGGCTGACCCCGTGCAGCCCCTCTGCACTCACAGGGTGCCTCTCATCTCTCACTTCGGGCTGTACCAGGCTCTGCATTTGTGCTGAAGGTGGCCCAGTGCTGCTGCCCACTCCCGTGCCATCCCTTGTGCCCTGCACCCATCTCTGCATGAGTGATCCAGTCCCACCCGGATCCCTGTGTGTGTCCATCCCACCAGGATCAGTCCCACCCGGATCTCTGTGTGTGTCCATCCCACCAGGATCAGTCCCACCCGGATCTCTGTGTGTGCCCATCCCACCAGGATCTCTGTGGATGCCCATCCCGCTGGGATCTCTGTGTGTGCCCATCCCACCAGGATCAGTCCCACCCGGATCCCTGTGTGTGCCCGTCCCACCAGGGGCAGGTGCTGTGTGTGATTCCCATGCCATGACTCCCCACACGCCTGCTCCAGCATCGGGAGCTGCTGGTTACCACGGCAACGGGATACAACACATCCTGGCACGGCTGGGGTGAGGTTTTCCAAGCTGGCAGGCTGGGGAGGTTGTCCCCTGTCCCCTCCTTGCCGAGGCAGCTCATCATCCGGGCAGGGCCCCAGAGGGAGATGCGTTAAGGAAGAGCCTCCCTCGCCATCCACACCCCGGATCCTCATCCTGGCTGATTGGGTGCTGCTATCTCCCTGGCAAATGGGATCATCCCAGTGCTGCCTGGGACTGACTGTTCCATGGGGAGGAATCCCCACCATCAGCCCGGCTGTGCTTAGGGAGCAGAGCTGATCCCTCATGGCGAAGGTGTCACCTCCCAGCATCTCCAGACTCGGGGCAGGCTGCTTGCAGTTGAGGGGGAGCACAGTGCTGGGGCAGGAGCAGCTCTCCAGGAGCAGATGAATGTGGAAAGAGCTGTGGATGTGGGAACAGGGCTGGGGGAGCCTCACCAAGGGCACCCTGCAGATGCAGCTCTGAGCAGGCCAGCTGTGTGTGCTGGTTGTGCATTGCTCCAATGGGTTTAAATCCTTTTTGAGTCTGAGGGATTTAAGAGCCCAGATCTTGCTGGCATCCCCTCTAACTCCTGTCCAATTTCCCTGGCTTGTGATTTTTAATTTTGGGATTGTAAAGCTGTGGAAAGGTTCTGTATCAGCCCTTCACAGGGATGGTGTTTGTCCAGGGACACCAGTGCCCGTTCCTCAGGCTGAGGATTTGGCCCTTGGTCAGCAGCTGCAGAAGAAAGAGCTTCTTCATTGTTCCCAGCCATGGAGGTGTGTTTGCCCCTCCAAAGGTGCCTCCAGGAGGAACCTGCCTCCCTGCCTGCCACACATCTGCGTGGCCACATCTCTCTGTGGGGAGGCACTGCCCAGCCAGCTGCTGTCAAGGTGTCTCCAAACACTCACCCCCTGCCCACATCCCGTCCCACAGGGAAGAAACACCGGTCCCAAGAAGTTCTCCCAGGTGACACGTGGATAGAACAAGGGGAAATGGCCTCAAGTTGCACCAGGAGAGGTTCAGTTTGGATATCAGGAAAAATTTCCTCACTAAAAGAGTGGCCAGGCACTGGAATGGGCTGCCCAGGGCAGGGGTGGAGTCACTGGAAGTGTTCAAAACACGAGTGGAGTGGCACTTTGCAATATGGTTCAGTGACACAGTGGGATTCGGTTGAGGATTGGACTTGATGATCCTGGAGGCCTCCTCCAACCTTAATGATTCTGTGACTGTGAGAGGATGCTCCACAGCACCTTCCAGGACGATCTGGGTGCTGGGGCTGCAGCTGGAGCAGAAGGAGAACATCAGTGAGAGTGACCCAGTGGGGAGATGTCCATGACTGTCCCTACCTGGCTCTCTGTTCTCGGGGACTTGTCCCCACAGCTGCCAAAGAGTGCTCAGCACAGTGGGGACAGCTCTGCCAGGGCCTGCTGAGGACAAGAGTGGGGGGCTCTCAGTGAGTGCCCAGTGGCTGCCTGGGGGCACAGGGGTGCACAGCAGCCCCCTGCCCAGGCAGGACACAGCACTCCTGTGGGGAGGGGACTTCAACCAGGAGCAGTGTGACACTGAGGGCAATGCCACCCTGGAGAGCCTCAACACAATAAAGATCCTCTCTCTCATTCTCCTTCCCCCTAGACCTTCCCAGACACTGCCCACCTGAGAAAAACACCAATTTCTTCAGTGTCCTTCCCTACCCAAAGCAGAGGAGGGCTGGGCAGGGCTGGGGGCCTGGCAGGCAGAGCTGACCCCCGCGGGGGTGGGTGTCAGCTCTGGCAGCAATCCCGGTGTTCCTGCCACGTGCTGGCCCCTGGGGGAGCAGCTCAGTGGGCAGGGACTATTTAATAGGTCCCTTGGAGCAGAGCAATCATTTCCCTGGAGTCAAGAGCAACAGGAAATGCCAAACACATCAAGGATGAGCATCTGGTCCTGCAGCCCCCGTGCTGGGCACTGCTCTCACCCAGCCTGCCCCAGGTTCAGGAGGCCCAGGTTAGCACCTTTCCCTCAGGGTGCTTGGGGGCACACCAGGCAGGGTGATGTGGGGAGCCAGGCAGGTGGGAACGCTGGGTGCCTGGGCTGAGACAAGGACTCATGCCCCCCACCCATCTCCCTGGGTCTGTGACTGCACTGCCCTGCTCCAAATCCCACTGTCCCACGGGAATGATCACCCTGCTTGGCCCCTGGCTGGCCCTGCAGCACCACACCCTGAGCAGAGCCCTGGCAGGGCCACAGCACGTGTCCAGCTCAGTCTATCAGGAGTCAACCCTAGCTGGTGCCAACTGCAGGACACAACAGTGATGCCTGGCTCCCAGTGCTCCCAGTGCTCCCAGTGCTCCCAGGGCTGTCCTGCTGCTCTGGGACTTGGTAAAGATGCCCCAGAGAGCCCAGCCCAGCTGGTGGCTCTGGATGGTTGAGGGTGCAGGTTAACCACGTTAACCCATGTTAACCTCCAAGAGCTTCTCCCTCATGCAGGAGGGAGTGGGATGGGGCTGCTCCCCCTGGTCAGAAATGCCTCTGGCTGGTCCTGCCTTAGCCAAGCCAGCCTAGGATGTGCTGGGACCAGGAGGACGTGGTCCAGACCAGAGCCTGGGAGCTGGTGAGAGCTGGGAATGCTCTGGAAGATCTGTACATGGGGAACCCTGGACCAGGGCTGTGGAACCCTGGGCATCAGCCCATCCACACCTCTCCATCCAGGGGATGCTTCTCCTCTCCTTGCTCACCTCTGGAGGCATCCAGCATTTCCATCAACCCCCTTCCAGGAGGGTTGTCACCAAAGGAAACTCTCCTTGTCCTCAGATTTCATCAGTCTCTATGGGGAGCTGTGGGAGTCACCCTGCAAGGACCCATCCATGCTGCTGATTCCCACAGCAGGAGGGATGCTCTTTGCCTGGAGTGGGGATGGAGGGACGAGGGACAGAGTTGCATCTGCCTCTGGAAAAATGCCCACAGAAGCGTGAACTACAGGGTCCCTTCTGCCTTTGCTCCACAACCTGGAAAAATGGAGACACGCAGGAAGATGGTCCCTGCCAGGCTGCCCAAAGCAGGGTTCATCTCTCCCTGTGGCAGATTCCCACCATGGACACCACAGGGCTCGTTGTGGACCTGCTGCCTGCACGGGATGCAAAGAGCCCCCCGTGGAGCCCCCTGGCCCGTCTGTGCTGGGAGGAGGCTCCTGGAGGGCTCACAAAGTGATGCCTCTGGCACAGGCTGCTTGCTGGCAGAGGGTGGGTGGGTGCGTTTGGGCAGAGATGATACCTGAAGCACCAAGGCGGCGGAGCAGGGACCTCGTGGGGTGCTCCCACATCCCTGCCAGCCCCCCACCGTGGCGAGCAGTGGGGCCGGGGCGAGGCAGGAGGGGCAGGAGCCCCCCCGGCACATCCCCACGGGCTGCCCTTCTCTCACCAGCATCGCTGGCAGCGGCAGCGCGGCCTCGAGAGGGGAGCGCGGGGTGGAGAGCGGCGGAGCTGCCGAGCACAGCCCTCGGCTGCTGCCACTTCACGGCACCGGC
>NW_020960930.1:4122-7286 GCF_003031625.1 Empidonax traillii | reverse complement strand
GGACAGGGACAACAGGGACACCAGGGACAACAGCCTGAGCCAGGGGACAGGGGACAGGGACACCAGGGACACCAGCCTGAGCCAGGGGACAGGGACACCAGGGGGACACCAGCCTGAGCCAGGGGACAGGGACACCAGGGACACCAGGGGGACAACAGCCTGAGCCAGGGGACAACGAGGGACACCAGGGACACCAGGGGGACAGCGATGGACAGGGATGGGGACACCAGGGGGACACCAGGGGGACAGTGAAGGACAGGGATGGGGACACCAGGGGGACACCAGGGGTCACAACCGCCAGCAGAGCATTTCCCAACCCCCACACGGGGACACTGTGACAATGACACAGAGGATTCCCTGACCCCCACACAGGGACACCGTGACAATGACACAGAGGATTCCCTGACCCTCACACAGGGACACTGGTGTCACTGTGACAGTGACCAAACACCAGCAGAGGATTCCCCAGTCCTTTACCGGTGTCACTGTGACAGTGACCTACTGCCAGCAGAGGATTTCCCAACCCTCACACAGGGACACCGTGACAATGACACAGAGGATTCCCTGAGCCCTCCCCGGTGTCCCCGTGACGGTGACAGAGGAGTCCCCAACCCCCACTTGGGGACACCGGTGTCACTGTGACAGTGACCAATCGCCAACAGAGGATTCCCCAGGCCCTCCCCAGTGTCACGGTGACAGTGGCAGAGGAGTCCCCAACCCCTGGTGACGGTGACAGAGGATTCCCCAACCCCTGGTGCCGGTGACAGAGGATTCCCCTCACCCTCCCCGGTGTCACATTGACGGTGACAGAGGATTCCCCAGGCCCTCCCCGGTGTCCCCGTGCCGGTGACAGAGGATTCCCCTCACCCTCCCCGGTGTCTCCCCGTGCCGGGGTGTCCCCGTGCCGGGGTGTCCCCGTGCCGGTGACCGACTGCCAGCCAGCAGAGGATTTCCCCAGCCCTTGGCCGGGGGCCACCAACCAGCGGTGTCCCCGTGGTGACACCGAGGCCAGCAGGGCCGTCCCCGGGGCGGTGACACCGCCACATCCGTGTCACGGCCCCGGCTGCCCCCGCGGCCTTGGCAGCCGCTCGGGGTTGGGGGGGGAGGGGAGGGGAGGGGAGGGAGGGGGGAGGCCCTGGAGAGGTGTCACATCTGCCAGGCGCTGGCGCTGGCACGGGCTGCGCGTGTGTCCCTCTGCTGCCACCTCACCCCGTCAATCAGCTCTCAATCACCCCGTCAATCAATCAGCCCGTCAATCAGCCCGTCAATTACCCCGTGGGTCACCCCGGGACGCGGCTCAGGGAGGGAACTCCCCCCCCCCCCTCCCCCCCGGGGGAAGGGACAGCCCGGCGGGTGCCAAGCCTGGCGTGGGGAGCGAGAGGAGGAGGAGGAAGAGGAGGAGGAGGAGGAGGAGGAGGAGGAAGCGACACGCTCGGGGTCACATTCCTGCCTAATCCCCTGGCACCACCCGCTGCCAGCGCGGCCCGCACAGCCAGGGACCACCCGGGAGAGACTGGGATAACCCGGGATCAACCGGGACCAACTGGGATAACCTGGGACCAACTGGGATCAACCGGGACCAACTGGGATCAACTGGGATAACCTGGGACCACCCGGGAGTGACTGGGATAACCCAGGACCAACCGGGATCAACCGGGACCAACCGGGAGAGACTGGGATAACCCGGGAGAGACTGGGATAACCCGGGACCAACCGGGACCAACTGGGATAACCTGGGACCAACTGGGATCAAACCGGGACCAACTGGGAGCACCCGGGACCACCCAGGAGTGACTGGGATAACCCGGGACCAACTGGGAGCGACTGGGACCACCCAGGAGTGACTGGGATAACCCGGGACCAACTGGGAGCGACTGGGACCACCCAGGAGTGACTGGGATAACCCGGGACCAACCGGGAGCGACTGGGATAACCCGGGACCAACCGGGACCAACCAGGACCAACTGGGATCAACCGGGATAACCTGGGACCAACCAGGACCGACTGGGAGCACCCGGGACCAACCGGGATCAACCAGGATCAACTGGGATCAACTGGGATAACCTGGGACCAACCAGGACCAACTGGGATAACTTGGGACCAACCAGGACCAACTGGGATCAACCAGGACCAACCAGGACCAACTGGGATAACCTGGGACCAACCAGGACCAACTGGGATCAACTGGGACCACCCGGGAGCGACTGGGATAACCTGGGACCAACCGGGACCAACTGGGATCACTTGAGATAACCCAGGACCAACCAGGACCAACCAGGATAACCCAGGAGCAACCAGGACCAACTGGGACCAACTGGGATCAACCAGGACCACCCGGGATAACCCGGGGCCAACTGGCACCAACCAGAATAATCCAGGACCAACCAGGACCAACTAGGATAACCCAGGACCAACCAGGACCAACCAGGACCAACTGAGATCAACCAGGATCACCCAGGACCAACCAGGATCACCCAGGACCAACCAGGATCAACCAGGACCAACCAGGACCAACTGGGATAACCCAGTACCAACCAGGACCAACTGGGACCAATCAGGATCACCCAGGATCAACTGGGATCACCCAGGACCAACCAGGATCACCCAGTACCAACCAGGACCAACTGGGACCAACCAGGATCACCCAGGACCAACCAGGATCACCCAGGACCAACCAGGACCAACTGGGACCAACCAGGATCACCCAGGATCAACTGGGATCACCCAGGATCAACCAGGATCATCCAGGACCAACCAAGACCAACTGGGACCAACCAGGATCACCCAGGACCAACTGGGATCACCCAGGACCAACCAGGACCAACTGGGACCAACCAGGATCAACTGGGATCACCCAGGACCAACCAGGACCAACTGGGACCAACCAGGACCAACCAGGACAAACCAACTGGGATCACCAACATCACCCCCAGGAGAGACCCCCCGAAACAGCTTGGTCTGCCTTGGAGAGGGAAAAAAAAACCCCCAAAGCCTCTTTTTTAGGCCAATTTAGGGGGGTAAAAAACACCCCCAAAGCCTCTTTTTTAGGCCTATTTAGGGGGGTAAAAAACACCCCCAAAGCCTCTTTTTTCTGCCTATTTTGGGGGTAAAAACTACCCCAAACCTTCTCTTTTCCTGCTTGGTGTTTTGGGTTTTTTTTTTTG
>NW_020960930.1:0-2094 GCF_003031625.1 Empidonax traillii | reverse complement strand
GAGAGGTGACAAAAATAGGGATTTTTGGTAGGGAAAAAGTTACTAAATGGGCATTTGGGAGGAGGAGGGAGGGGAGAGGTGAAAAAAAAACCGGGGATTGGGGCTGGTTTGGGGGGGAGGGAAAAGTTAAAATCCTGATTTTTGGGGGGTGTTTAGGAGGCCCCTCGAGGGGCGGGGGAGGAAATAATTCAGGAATGGCCCAAAAAGTCCGGGAAAAGCCAAAGGGAACCTGCAGGGAAGGGGCAGGGCAGGGGGAGGGGAGATTTGGCCCCTTTCAGGAGCAGGTTTTTTGGGGGGTAAAAAAGGAGGTGAAATGTAAATTGAGCCATTTCAGGGCTTTTTCTGGGAGAGAAATGGGAATTCTGAGCATCTTGGGGGGGTTCTAAAACCCCGAATTTGAGCGTTGGGGAGGATTTGGGGGAGCTCTGGCCCCCAAAGAACCAAATCCTGAGTGTCTGAGGGGGGAAAAAAGAGGGGTCGAAGCCCCCGATTGACCAATTTCTGAACAATTTTGGGGGCAAAAAGAGGGGATTTGAAATCAAAAGCTTCCCTTTAAAGCTGTTTTATCGACCAGGCTGACCCTCTGGGCTCTGAGACACCTTTTTTTTTCCCCCTCCTTGGACACTTTGAGGCCAAACTAGGGAAAAGAAAAAAAAAAAGCAAACCAAGAAATCTCAGAAGAAAAGGGAAAAAAAAAAGTATCATTTTGCTACGAAAATGCTCAATTTTAGGCCCTCACCTGCCAGAAAACCACCAGCAAAGGCGGTGGAGGCCCCAAATTGGCCACTCCAGGTGGGAAAAAGGGGCATTTTGGTGCTAAATCCTCTTTTTTCGACGTCCACGGGAAGGAATCTCAGGGGAAGGGAAGGAACAGACCCCAAAATTACCCCCCCAAGGGCCTCGGAATTTGGGGGGGAAGGCGCAGCCGAGTCGCCAGCACCTCAAAGTGAGCGCTGAGAAACAAAATAAATCAGCAGAAATCACCTCAAAACGCAACAAAACGAGATCAAATCCGATCAAACCCAAGGAAAATCCCATCGGTCGGCGCCGGGACGGTGGCGGGTCCTGGGGATGGGGGAGGGGGGGCTGTCCTGGAGGGGGGTTTGGGGGGGACAACAGGGGACATCGACACCCAAACACCCCAGCACGGGGAGGGGAGAGGCAACCCAGGTCCTGGCAGGTGAAAAATGGACCCAAACACCCCAACATGGGGTGTAACAACCCATCCAGGTCCTGGCAGGTGACAAATGGACCCAAACACCCCAACACGGGGTGTAACAGCCTGTCCTGGGTCCTGGCAGGTGACAAACAGCCCCCAAACGACCCCACAGGATCGGGGTGGGGTCAGCACCCACCCTGGGTCCTGCCAGGGGACCACCTGCCCCCCCATCACCCCACACTGGTGGGTGCAGAACCCACCCCGGGTCCTGGCAGGTATCTAACATCTGGTCAGGTCCTGTCAGGTTCCTACAGCCCCATCACCCCACATCTGTTTGGGTCCTGTCAGGTACCTACAGCCCCATCACCCCACAGCTGTTGGGGTCCAGTCAGGCACCTACAGCCCCATCACCCCACAGCTGGTCAGGTCCTGGCAGGTACCTACAGTCCCATCACCCCACAGCTGTTTGGGTCCTGTCAGGCACCTACAGCCCCATCACCCCACAGCTGTTGGGGTCCTGGCAGGTTCCTACAGCCCCATCACCCCACACCCACCGTGGGTCCTGTCAGGTACCTACAGCCCCATCACCCCACATCTGTTTGGGTCCTGGCAGGTACCTACAGCCCCATCACCCCACATCTGCTCAGGTCCTGTCAGGTACCTACAGCCCCATCACCCCACAGCTGTTTGGGTCCTGGCAGGCACCTACAGCTCCATCACCCCACATCTGTTTGGGTCCTGGTAGGTACCTACAGCCCCATCACCCCACACCCACCGTGGGTCCTGGTAGGTACCTACAGCCCCATCACCCCACACCCACGGTGGGTCCTGTCAGGGACCATCTGCCCCCCTCACTGGGGGGATGTGGGGCAGGGGGTGTCCCCCCACACACCGAGGGACACACGTGGGGACACACTGGGGGGGGGGGGGGGGGT
>NW_020960929.1:3759-7292 GCF_003031625.1 Empidonax traillii | reverse complement strand
GGGCACTGGTTTGGACTGGGAAGGTGTTTGAGGGTCACTGGTTTATACTGGGAGGGGACTGGGAGGGGCTGGGGGCCGACCCCTGAACTGTGAGTGCTATTGGGGATACTGGTTTATACTGGGAGGGACTGGGATGGACTGGGAGGGGATTGGGGGGGTTGGAATGGGTTATACTGGGTTATACTGGGTTATACTGGGTTATACTGGGATATACTGAGATATACTGGGCCTTACTGGTTTATACTGGGAACAACCCCTATGAACCCTGGGGTGGCTCTGGGTGGGGTGGGGTCATTCCCAGTGCCAAACTGGTTTATACTGGTGCCCTCCCAGTCCAGTGCCAGGCTCTGTTGGCACCGGGATGACCCTGACGCCAAACTGGGCCTTACTGGTTTGTAATGGGAATGACTCCTACGAGCCCTGTAGAGCTGCGGGGTGGCTCTGGGTGGGGATATCTCCCTCCCAGTGCCAAACTGGTTTATACTGGTGCCCTCCCAGTCCACGCCTGGGAGCACAGGAGGGCGCTGGTGGCCCAGGATGACCCCGACGCCGAGCTGGGCCTTACTGGTTTATACTGGGAATGACCCGTATGAGCCCTGGGGTGGCTCTGGGTGGGGTGGGGTCATTCCCAGTGCCAAACTGGTTTATACTGGTGCCATCCCAGTCCAATGGCGGGCTCTGGTGGCACCAGGACGACCCCAACACCAAACTGGGCCTTACTGGTTTATACTGGGAATGACCCGTATGAGCCCCGGGGAGCTTTGGGGTGGCTCTGGGTGGGGATATCTCCCTCCCAGTGCCAAACTGGTTTATACTGGTGCCCTCCCAGTCCACGCCTGGGAGCACAGGAGGGCGCTGGTGGCCCAGGACGACCCCGACGCCGAACTGGCCTTCGCCGGGTCCCTCCTGAGCCGCGACTTCTCCAACTTCTCGGCCTGGCACCACCGCCTGCGCCTGCTCAGGCCCGGCCCGGGGGGTTCTGGGGCGCCCCTGAGCCCCCAGAGGATGAGGGAGGGTGAGTTGGATTTTTCCTGGGAAAAGGGAATTCCCAAAAAATTTCCAGGTTTTTTTTTTTGGGAATTGGCTCCTCCGGGGGGGGTTTAATGGGTAGACCTGTTGTCCCTCCCTGCATTGACTTTAATGGGTAGACCTGTTGTTCCTTCGATCCCCATTGACTTTAATGGGTAGACCTGTTGTCCCTTTTTATCCATTGACTGTAACGGGTAGACCTGTTGTCCCTTCGTCCCTATTTACTTAAATGGGTAGACATGTTGTCCCTCCTTCCATTGACCTTAATGGGTAGACCTGCTGCCCCTTTGATCCTCATTGACCTTAATGGGTAGACCTGTTGCCCCTTTGATCCCCATTAACCTTAATGGGTAGACCTGTTCGCCCTTTCATCCCCATTGACTTTAATGGGTAGACCTGTTGTCCCTTTTATCTCCATTGACTTTAATGGGTAGACCTGATGTCTGTTTTCTTCCCCTTGACTTTAACGGGTAGACCTGATGTCCCTTTAACCCCATTGACTTTAATGGGTAGACCTGTTGTCTCATTTGCCCCAATTTACTCCAATGGGTAGACCTGATGCCCTGGATCTTGGGGTTCCCTCCCCTGTGACCCCCCCAAAACCACTGTGAGCCCCCAAAACCTTGCAGGGACACACTGAGGGTTCACCAGAGGCCCCTCAAATGCCCCTGGAGTCCCCCCAAAACCCTTGGGTCCCCCCCCAACCCAGGTTCCCCATAGACTTAACCTGAACTCCCACACACTGGGGTTTCTTCCCAAAACACCTGGGTGCCCCCTTCAGATATTGGGGTGTCCCCCCAGCACCCCTGGGTGTCCCCCTGAGGTTTTGGGGGGATTTTTGTCCCTTTCCCAGAGCTGGAGCTGGTGCAGAACGCCGTCTTCACTGACCCCACTGACCAGAGCGCCTGGGTCTACCTGCGCTGCATCCTCTCCCGAGGTAATTTGGGGAGGGGTGTGTGTGTGTGTGGGGGTCCCTTCACACCTGGGGACCCCTCCCATGAGTGTCAGGGTGTTCCCCCCCCCAAAAAAGCCACCTCCCCGCCGAGGATCATCTGCGTGTACGTCGACCGCGAGGACGCCACGCTGGCCGTCGTCTTCTCCCGCCCTGTCCTGGTGAGTCGGGAATGCTTGGATTCCCCCCCCACCCCCCCAGAAAACTTCTGGTGCCCCTTTATACACCTGTTTCCCCTCCTAAAATAATCACCCCTGGTTACTCCCCCCAAACCAGAGCACTGGACCCCATTGACTCCAATGGGTAGACCTGATGTCCCTTTCTCCCCATTGACTTTAATGGGTAGACCTGTTGTCTCTCCTTCCATTGACTTTAATGGGTAGACCTGTTGTCCCTTTCTCCCCATTGACTTTAATGGGTAGACCTGGTGTTCCTTTTGTCCCATTGACATTAACAGGTAGACCTGATGTCCTTTTTCTCCCTTTGACTTTAATGGATAGACCTGTTGTCACTCCCTTCATTGACTTTAATAGGTAGACCTGTTGCCCCTGTAACCCCATTGACTTTAATGGGTAGACCTGTTGTCCCTTTCTCCCCATTGACTCCAATGGGTAGACCTGTTGTCCCTTCAATCCCCATTAACTTTAATGGGTAGACCTGTTGTCCCTTTCTCCCCATTGACTCCAATGGGTAGACCTGTTGTCCCTTCAATCCCCATTAACTTTAATGGGTAGACCTGTTGTCCCTTTCTCCATTGACTCCAATGGGTAGACCTGTTGTCTCTTTGGCCCCATTGACTCCAATGGGTAGACCTGATGTCCCTTTCTGCCATTGACTTTAACGGGTAGACCTGATGTCCCAGATATTTTGGGGCTAAAACCCTCCATTTTGGGGCCCCCAAACCCCCCAATTTTTGGGTTAAAAACCCCCAATTTTTGTGCTCCACCCCCCCAGGTGAGCCCGGATCGACCAGACCTGACGGCGACCCTGGACGGCTCCGCCCTGGAAGGGGCGTGGCGCTCGGGGGAGGGGCGGCCACGCCCCTCCCACACCTGGGTATCCTTTTCCAAAGGGGTGGGCGTGGCTTGAGGGGGTGGGCGTGGCTTGAGGGGGTGGGCGTGGCTTGGACGGGCGTGGCCACCTTAACGGCGATTAAAGATCCTCGACCTGCCCCGCCCTGCTGAGGCCACGCCCACCCAGCGGCCAAGCCTGCAAGTGGGCGTGACCTGGGCCCCTGACTCCGCCCACCGTGAGGTCACGCTGCTCCCAGGTGAGGGCCACGCCCCTCCCAGTGCCCTCCCAGTTCATCCCAGTTCATCCCAGTAAACCCCCCCCAACTCTTTCCATCCCAGACGAGGACGAGGCCTGGTGGCAGGAGCCAATCGTGGCCCGGGAGCTGTTTTGGTAAGCCACGCCCACCCCGGAGAAAACCACGCCCATTTCTGAGCAAACCCAGCCCCTTCCTGATTAAACCACACCCCTTCCTGATTAAACCACACCCCTTCCTGATTAAACCACGCCTCTTCCTGATTAAACCACGCCCCTTCCTGAT
>NW_020960929.1:0-1981 GCF_003031625.1 Empidonax traillii | reverse complement strand
ATCCACGCCCCTTTCTGATCTAACCCCACCCTTTCTGATTAAACCACGCCCCTTTCTGAACAAACCACACCTCTTCCTGGTTAAACCACACCCCTTCCTGAGTAAACCACACCCCTTCCTGATTAAACCATGCCCCTTCCTGATTAAGCCACGCCCCTTCCTGACCAAACCACGCCCCTTCCGGATTTAACCACACCCCTTTCTGATTTAACCACGCCCCTTTCTGACCAAACCCCGCCCCTTTCTGACCAATCCTTTCTGATTTAACCCCACCCTTTCTGACCAAACCACGCCCCTTTCTGACCAAACCACGCCCCTTTTCCCACCAAACCACCCCCCTTTCAACAAACCATGGCCCTTTCTGATCAAACCACACCCCTTCCTGATTAAGCCACGCCCTTTCCTGAATAATCCACACCCCTTTATTACTAAGCCACTCCCTTCTGACTAAGCCACGCCCCTTCCTGAATAAACCACACCCGTCTGACCAAGCCACGCCCCTTTCTGATTTAACCCCACCTTTTCTGACCGAACCCCACCCTTCCTGACCAAACCCCTCCCCTTTCTGACCAAACCCTGCCCCATTCTGACCAAACCACGCCCCTTTTCCCACCAAACCACCCCCTTTTCAACAAACCACGCCCATTTCTGATTTAACCAACGCCCTTTCTGATTTAACCACGCCCCTTCGTGAATAAACCACGCCCCTCTATTACTAAGCCACTCCCCTTCCTGACTAAACCATGCCCCTTTCTGATTAAACCACGCCCTTTTCTGAACAAACCACGCCCCTTCCTGATTTAACCACACCCCCTTATTATTAATCCCCCTCCCCTTTCTGACTAAACCACGCCCCTTTCTGATTAACCCACACCCCTTCCTGAATATACCACACCCCTTTCTTACCAATCCCCTCCCTTTTCTGGCCAAACCACACCCCTTCCTGATTTAACCACACCCTTTCTGATTAAACCACACCCCCTTTCAGAAACCACACCCCTTTCTGACCAAACCACGCCCCTTTCTGATTTAACCCCACCCTTTCTGACCAAACCACGCCCCTTTCTGACCAAACCCTGCCCCTTCCTGACCAAGCCCCGCCCCCTCGCAGGCCCGAGGTGGGCGTGGCCTCGCCGCAGGTGCTGCAGGAGCAGGTGTCCACCTGCCGGGAGCTGCTGGAGCTGGAGCCCCGCAGCCGCGGTGAGGCCACGCCCACTCCCCCCTTAAGCCCCGCCCCCTCCTCACCTGGAGTGGGGGGCGTGGCCTGACCACACCCCCCTGTGGGCGTGGCCAGGCTGCCTCCTCACCCTGGCCCTGCTGCTGTCGGCGCTCGACCCGCTGGGCCACGCCCAGGAAGTGCGGCGGCACCTGCGGAGCCTCCAGGTGAGGGGGCGGGGCTTACTGGTTTGGACTGGTTTATACTGGTTTGGACTGGTTTGAACTGGGAGAGGGTTTGGGACCCAGTGGAATTGACTTTGGGGCTTACTGGTTTGTACTGGTTTGGACTGGGAGGGGTTTTGATGCTTACTGGTTTATACTGGTCTATACTGGTCCATATTGGTCTGCACTGGTTTGTACTGGTCTTTACTGGTCTATAATGTTCTATACTGGTTTATCCTGGTTTGTACTGGTCTCTACTGGTCCATACTGATCTATACTAGCCTGCACTGGTCTATACTGGTCTATACTGGTTTATACTGGTCTATACTAGTCTATACTGGTTTGTACTGGTTTGCCCTGGTCTATACTGGTTTATACTGGTCCGTACTGGTCTATACTGGTCTCTAACAAGCCCCGCCCCTTCCAGGAGGCCGACCCGCTCCGATTGGGCTTCGTGGCCGACGTGGCCTCGCGATTGGAGGCGGCGCTGGGGGTGCTGGGATTGGGGGCGGGGCCTGGACCGCTTTGGCTCCGCCTACCAAATAAGGTAAAAAAAGGGGGAGGGGCTAAAGAGGGAGGGGCGGGGCTTGCTGGAGGGGGC
>NW_020960928.1:0-7294 GCF_003031625.1 Empidonax traillii | reverse complement strand
AGACTGTGGTGGTGCATTGTCCCCTGGGCCCTGTCACCACGCTGGGCTGGCAGCAGCAGCCCTGGCACTGCCATTTCCACGGCGGAGCACGGACAGGCCCACGGCACGTGTGATCCTACAGCACATGCAGGGCCTTGTTGCTCTCCCCAGTTCCCTGGACTGCCGTCAGTCAGCCAGGGCTTCCCAAACTCCAGCCAAAGGGACCATTCCAAGCCTGCAGCACGCTGGGGCACTGAGTCTCCACGGAAAATGCAGGAATGTGTTCCACTGGAGTTGTTACCCAGCTCTGGAGCTGCAAGGACCTGGCAGGTCACTTGTCTCTCACAAGCATGTGGGAGGCTGTTTCTCTCCCACAGGAGATCCCAGCTGAGCATCTGCAGAGAGACCTCCAGGCCTGAGCTCTATTCCTGGGATTGCCCTCACAGCCATGGGGAGGGAGGGGACCCACAGCCCTCTCTTCATCCAGGCTTGGCAGGTGCCCAATCCTGCCCCCTGCCCAGAAGCTGGTGGGGAGTGGTTCCCGCACGGAAATCCAGGGTTACTTTGTCACTGTACTCTTATCTCATTCAAATTAGGGATTATTATCCCCAAAAAAATGCTTCAGTACAGGCAGGTCATGTAAGTGCTGGTCAGGATTTGGGACGGAGGAGCAGCGGCTGAGACAGAGCCTCACAGACAGGGGTTTATCCAGCCCCAAAGCCAAGGATGAGCTCGGGAAGCACAAGGGATCAGCCACTCAAGGCAACATGCAGGTCCCACTGCAGCGAGGGGCTGCACGTGGAGCTGTGGATTCACCCCCTGTGGAAGCTGGAATCGAGCAGCTCTCCCCCAGCCAGAGCTGGGACAAGGAGAGCATTGCCCCATCCCTGCCCCGCCTGCTGTGTCTGCTGCTGCCTGCCAGCAGGAGCAGAGGGCACCGGAAAAGGTGAGGCACACCCAGCCCACGGGGCATCCCCCCTGCCTGTGCTCACACGCTCCAAGGGCCATTCCTGCACGTTCCTGCTCCTCTTCTTGGCCTGAGCGTGTTGGGAACCGGGTGGGAGGACAGGGATGTGGCATCCCTGGGCAGGCTGATCCCTGTGCTGGCACCGCTTCCAGGTGTGTCAGAGCCTTCCTCCCAGCTCAGTTTGCTGTGCTGCTCCTGCAAGGTGCTGGTGGAGCTGCCAGGCTGGCTGGAGGCAGGGTCTGGCATTGCCAGGCTCACTGCACGCTGTCACAGCCTCACAGCACTGCAGCCGACAGCCCCCTGGCGAAGAAGGTGACATTCCGGTCCTGGATCTTGTACTGGTAGATCTGCACGACATCCTGCTCCCCCGCCTGCTGCAGGGACACCCTCTGGATTATCTTGATCTGCCAAGGGAAAGGAACAGGAACATCAGCCCTCTGGCTGCCCCCGTGCCTCTGGCTGGCCTGCAGGGAAGGGATCACTGAAAAATGACCAACCCCTCAGGCTGTCCCTGTCCCTTCAGTGGCAGCCCCCAGTGAGGGATCAGAGAGACCCCAGAGCTGTCCCAGCCCTGAAGAGATCACCACAGGACAGGCTCAGATCCACCCCCTGGGGAAACTTCCCAGGAAACTGGTATTTTCCTCTGCCATTGCCTTGGGGTGGAAGAAACCAGTGCTGCAGCTGCTGTATAAACCCTGGAAAGCTTCCAGAGGCTGGGAGTCCCCAGGTGGGGCAGGATGTCTCTAAATATGCCCACAGAAGTGGAGTCACAGCCTTAAGAACCCGGGTGTTCCAGCAGATCCCGGTGCTCGCAGGATTAGTCCTTCCCCAGGCTGTCCTGGGCTGTCTCCCACAGGCAGTGCTGCAGGTGACAGGGACAGTGCCACCTCTGGTGCCCTCCCGTGCCTCACCTGCCCGTGCACATCCTTGCAGAAGCCGGTGGCCAGTCCTTCTGCCCACAGGATCAGGTCGCTGTGATGGCACAGGGAGTTCACAACCAGTTCATTCTCCTCGTCTTCCGAATCCTCGCTGCTGTGAACCAGCACCACAAGATTCCCCTGGAACGGGAGCAGCAGGCAGGGATGAGCCACCGCAGGGTCCTCACCCCTCAGGGAAGGAAGGGGAGATGGACACAGGAGTTCACACAGAGGTGCTCGCTGAGCTGCTCGGGCATCCCCAGTATGGGCTGAGCTGAACTCCACTGGGACAGGCTGGACATGCCCTGGCCATGTGCCCTGGGCTGACCCCACAGCAGGGCAGGGGGGATTCTGCCCCTCTGCCCCACTCAGAGCTGCCCCAGCCCTGGGAACAGCAGCAGGAGGACGTGGAGTTGCTGCAGAGAGTCCAGAGGAGGCCCCGGAGCTGCTCCCAGGGCTGGATCCCTCTGCTCTGGAGCCAGGCTGGGACAGCTGGGGGGGTTCACTGGAGAAGAGAAGGATCCAGGGAGACCTGAGAGCCCCTGGCAGGGCCTAAAGGGGCTCCAGGAGAGCTGGAGAGGGACTGGGGACAAGGCATGGAGGGACAGGACACAGGGAATGGCTTCCCACTGCCAGAGGGGAGGGAGAGATGGGATACTGGGAAGGATTCTTCCCTGGGAGGGTGGGCAGGCCCTGGCACAGGTTGCCCAGAGAAGCTGTGGCTGCCCCTGGATCCCTGGAAGTGTCCAAGGCCAGGTTGGAGCAACCTGGGCTAGTGGAAGGTGTCCCTGCCCATGGCAGGGGGTGGCACTGGATGGGCTGTAGGTCCCTTCCAACTCAAACCATTCTGTGATTGCACAACCTCTAAACTCTGGCAGAGCTTGCTGTGTGTGCACTGTGCACACACACACACACACACACACACACACACACACACACACATGTAATGTGCAGCCTAAAAATACCTCGAGCCTCTGTTACGAGAGACAGAGTCTGGTTAAACCAGTCTGTCAGGCTGGGCAGATGGCACTGACTGAATTCAGAGCAGGTAAATAAAGAGGTGGCCAAAGGGCTGCAGCAACACTCACTCACGCAATCACAGCTCTGACAAGGAGCAAAGAGCTCCCCAGCACACCCACTCTATTAAAATCCATCCCCTGAGTCTCTGCTCAGCCGATGCAAGTCACCAAGGACTTAAAATAACACGGAATTCTCAGTCAGTTAAAATGTACTTGAAAGCTTCAGAACACCTCAGACAGAAATAGAAAAGTGTTAGCATGGTTTATCATCTATTTTAGCTGCTTTGGAGGTAAATATTCCCCACAAGCAGAACATCTAACCCTGTCAGCACGTTCGGCCCAACACCCCGCGCCGTGTGAAGGGCAGGATGATCCCACCCGACACCGTCCCCTTCTTCCCCCCTCCCCACACAGAAGTGCCCAGGAGGGGACACTGCAGTGCGGGTGGCACAGTTCGGAGGTGACTGGAACCAGTTCTGGCTGTGGTGCTCCCAGGAGTCAGCACATCCCTGGGCTGTACACATCACTCTGTACATCATCACACCCCCCTGGAAACCAGCTGGAGCAACACGCACACACTGGAGCTCCCACTGGAGGCGGGAGCAGGGACTGGGGTGCCCTTCAAGGGGACCCTTGTTTCTGTCCCCTGTGAGAGTCACCAACCCCTCACACAACCCATTTCCTCCCCTGCTTCCCCCACCACGGGTGTGAGTTGGGATTTCTGGAGAGCCAGGAACTCCAAGAAACACTATTTTACACCTCGAATCCCTGCTCCCATGTCAGGGACACCGAGAACCCTCCTCCGGGCAGCACCTCCTGGGGATCCAGCTGCGCAGTAGCCTGCACAGGCACTCAGGGACTCCTGAGAGTGGCTCTAGAGCAGGAATCCAGCTGTACAGGTACTCCAGGGACTCACACAACCCCTGAAAACTGACCCCAGAGCACCGGTCTGAATTTGTTGGACAGCCAAAGCCTTCCAAAGCCTCCCCTTGGTCAGGAGGAAAGAGCAAACAAAGGCAGGCTTTGCCCTGGAGGCTCAGCCCGCAGGCACACGGGAGCAGTACCTGCAGCTGGGAGCACAGGCACGCACGGCAGTAGTGGATGAAGTCCAGCACGGCCACGGGCGTGGCCCCCAGGCTCAGCAGGACACTCAGGTCATCCACCAGCAGCACAGGGCCCTTCCAGGCACCGCTGTCCGGGGCACTCAGGGATGCGTGGACGAAGTCAAACAGGGCTCGGAGGTCAGAGCTGCTCTCGCTGGAAGAGATGAAGGAGCTGTCAGGGCCTGGCATCGCCTGCCCACCCACTGACCCAGCACAGGGACCCAGCCTGTCCCCTCCCTGCTGTCCCCACTGCTGTGACAGTCACCAGGCCCTGCACTGCCTTCAGTCACTGCTCCTTTACCCCTGGGTGTGGTGAAACCCTCCAGCCCGGCTCCAGGGATCATGGAACGGTTTGGATGGGAAGGGACCTTAAAGCCCATCCAGGTCCATCCCTGCCATGGGCAGGGACACCTTCCACTAGAGCAGGCTGCTCCAAGCCCCGTCCAGCCTGGCCTGGGACACTTCCAGGGAAGTGGTTTGCTTTTGCTGAGCTTACCGTGGGGCATGGAGAAAGTGAAGTGGGAATAAACCCAAAAGCCAGCACGGATAAAGCAGCACCGTCCCCTCGGATAAGATCAAAACTCAAAATAATGAAAGAAAAGGATTAAAACAACTTAGCCAGAGTTTCGTTTGCCACAAACCCGCTGAGTGTTAAAACAAATGTTTTTCTAGACTTGTGACATGCTGCAGTGTGGATGGGGCAGAAATTCCCCCAAAATGCTGGCGAGGGGAACAGGCTCCGTCTCTGGCAGCAGGGAGGGACAGGCCAGGACTCTCACAGGGGTGTGGACGGTGCTGGTGTCCCCCTTCACCCGGTGGTGCTCTGGGTGCTGTGGAGGCAGCACCGCTCTGTGCTGGGCTCAGCTCACCTCAGGAACCGCAGAGGACTGGGCTGCCCTGGCTGCTCCTCCTCCTCCCCAAACACCAGGTCAAGGCAGGACTTGAGGCCTTCCAGGAAGACCAGCTGCCCCCGCTCCTTGGCAGCTGTCAGATTGACTCCCTGGGGAGAGGAAAACAGCAGGTTTTGAGTGAACAGCTCTGGAGAAATGGTGCAAACAGAACCACACGGGGCAGCAGCCCCATTTTATCAAATCTTATCTAAAGGTGCTGATAATGCCGGTGCTTCAGGGGTGAAACGGGTGGTTCTGTGACACACTGGTGGCACATTCACTCTCCTGTATTTTACCGGGAGATTAAAAAAACCCCACTGTGATTTGGGGGCTCACACATCCTGGAACTCCTCCTGGGCAACCTCAGGGCCTCACCACCCTTACTGTAAAAATACTTCCTTATATCCAAGTTCATGAGCTGGGGTTGGTGAAGGCCAGAAGGGACTTTCTTGCTCCCTGCAACTCCCTGACAGGAGGGGAGAGCTGGGGGGTGAAGAGGCTCTGCTCCCAGGGAACAGGGACAGGAGGAGAGGAAAGGGCCTCAAGTTGTGCCAGGGGACGTTTAGGTTGGATACTGGGGAATATTTCTTCCCTGAAAAGGGCTGTCCAGCCCTGGCACAGCTGCCCAGGGCAGGGGGGGAGTCCCCACTCCTGGAGGGATTTCAAAGCCCTGTGGATGTGGCACTTGGGGACATGGTCAGTGGTGGCCTTGGCAGTGCTGGGGGATGGTTGGACCTGATGGGCTCAGAGGGCTTTTCCAACCTTAACTATTGTGTGATCCCACGGTCACGTGCAGGACAACTATTTCCTGGGGGGTTGGATTAGGTGGCCTTTTCAGGTCCCTTCCAACACAAACTACTCCACAATTAACTTGCCAGACTCAGCTTTGCAGCACTATCACTTTGTACACTGATATTCAGAATAATCTGAGGCCTGATCAAACTCCTGCCTGCTGGCATCTCATCCTGCTTTGAATGGAAGCTGCTTGGACTCCCAGTCCAGTGAATCCTGCTACCTGGGAAGAAGGTTTACCCTATTTTCCTTTTACTCAGCTGGGAAGGAATGTGTGCCTGAACGTTCCTTTCCCCTCCAAACTCCCTCTGTAAAGCAATAGATTTTTTTCAACACCTCCCCCCAGAAATAATTTCAAACTATCAGCATTATTGGGCAATTCCAAGCACACCCAGTGGAAAACTTTCTAGCCAAGGACAGAAACAGCTTTATGTGGCAGGTGAGGAGCAGGGAATGGCTGGCAAATAAATACCTGCCGTGCCATAAAGCAGGGCTGGGCTGCACAGCAGCCTCCCAAACCTCACTCCCCCGGGCATTTTTGGAGTCCACAGGACTGGGAACCTGCTGAAATGCCTTGACTAAATTCACTATTCATAACTCAGCAGGAGATTTTGCCTTTGCTTCAGCCATTTCCTCCCGCACACACCAGCTCTCTGGACTCCAGCAGGAAAGCAGTGTCCCCTCTGTGGAGGGGAGCTCAGTGCTGTGCCAAGGGGGCCTGCCTGGCTGGCAGGGAAGGGACAGGGTGTCTGTGTGTCAGACCAGGAATTCCATCCTCCTGGTGCCACGACACGGACACAGCAAGGCCAGCCTCATTTTCCAGGTGCAGAACCAGGTCCCAGAGAGACCTGGGCTCACTCCCTGCAGAGCCCTGCCACAGCCAGCTGTGCCTGTGTCCCAGGGAGCAGCAGACAGGACAGTTTGGAGATGGTGGGCAGAGTGCTCCACGTGGCCAGTGGCACCTTCCTGGGTGCACACAGGACACACAGTGCTGCCCAGCACTCACCCAGCCCCAGAGCCTGCCCTGTGTCCCTGCCCCACTGCCACCAGAGCACAGCGCATCATCCCTGGCATGCTGCCAGCTATCGATCCAGCGGGAATGGCTCTGCAGCACAGCTTGGCTGTTCCCATCCCTCTGAGGAGCTGCCTGGGGCCCAGGATGTCCCCTCAGACCAGAACCGCCACTCTCCACTGGCCATTCCATACGGGAAAGTTAAAATATTTGGAGGGAGCAAGGAACGGAGTGTGTGAGCAGCAGGAATGAGCTCCACCAGCAAACACAGCTGTGGGACCAAGTGTGGCCATCAGTGACCAGGCCAGGCCACGTCCCCCGGCTGAGGGGCTGGAGCAGGGAACAGGGACAGGCCAGAGGAAGACCAAATGAGGACAAGTCTGTTTGTCCTTTAAAACACAACAAACTTTGTCCAAACGAGGGTGGGAACACCAACCTGGCAAAGCGCCCTGGTGTTGTTAGTCCAGCTACGGCCCAGCATGTTCTCTGCAAGGTCATGGCAAAAAACATTGACTGTCCCTGAAAATGAAGCGCAAACCCTCAGGAAAAGAGGACACGGGCACAAAAAGCCAGGAGAGCTTTTTCATATGTCCCTGCATTTGGCTAACACGTCAG
>NW_020960927.1:5897-7295 GCF_003031625.1 Empidonax traillii | reverse complement strand
AATCCAAACACCCCCTGAAGGGAAAGGGGAAAAAGTGACAAAAGGGGACAAAAAGGGACACCAAACAGATATACACAATCAAACTCAAGAATTATACTATTAACTAGCAAACAAATCTCACCACTTCCCATAGAAAAGCAGGATTGGCAGACACGGCCAGCACTCTCCAAACCTCCACGTGGCAGGACAGTGGACACTGCAGGCCTCAGCCTTAGATAAGCGAGACCAACACAAGGACCCACTGCCCTGAACCTTGCCAGAAGAGAAGAGAGTGAGGTCTCTGATCTCCAACTTATTTATACTCTGGTTTACGTAAAAATCGTACAGAGTACTGGGAACATGGACACTTCCTTGATTACAAACTGGTCACCAGGAAGGCCTAGACCAAAACCCTCACAGTGAGCCACTCTTGGCACTCCATGCACACATGGAGCTTCCTGTGCTTTCACCTTTTCTCTGGGAGGAATCTTCATTCTTATGCCATTTGAGGACTCAGACTGACAATTTCAGTGTGGGGGTTCTGACACCAAAAAAATAAATTCCACCCAGGACAAAAAAAGCCCTTACCTTCCATCTCTCCTGTGCAATTGGTGAGCCACTCCTGGCACTCCATGCACACATGCAGCTTGCTGTGCTGGCACCTTTTGTCTGGGAGGAATCTTCATTCTTATTCCTTTTGGGGACTCAGACAGACCATTTCAGCGTGGGAGTTCTGACACCAAACAAATGAAGGTCCAGCAGACGACCCCAGGGGTTGGCTCAGGGCAGATTCCTGAACACAGGGACAAACCCAATGGGAGTTACAGGGGTGTCTGTAAACCCCATGTGCCATGGGGGGTGCAAGTGGGGTTGGGAAGGGAAAGGAGGAGAACACGGTGAGAGCAGGAGCTGGAGGAGCAGCCCCAATGCTCCCAGCTCCCAGCCCTGTCCCAGCCCAGCAAAGCCCAAGCAAGCCCAGCCTGGAACTCCCAGCCCCATCTTCCCAGCTCAGGAGCTCTGTCAGAGAGAACAGGCCAGGCTGGGCGATTCTCCCTGGGCACTGGCTGTGCTGGAGCTCCCTGGGCTGGCTGAGGGAGGGCCTCACCGGGACAGAGGTTGTGCAGTGGGAATGGTCAGTTGTTTGTGGATGTGTGTTGGTGAAATCAGGAGCACGCGTGGCTTGGAGCAGACGTGTGGTTGGGGCACTGCTG
Source organism: Empidonax traillii (assembly GCF_003031625.1). Classification (NCBI taxonomy): domain Eukaryota; kingdom Metazoa; phylum Chordata; class Aves; order Passeriformes; family Tyrannidae; genus Empidonax; species Empidonax traillii. The sequence continues at coordinate 6,105 of NW_020960927.1, read as the reverse complement.
CTTGTTTTTTTTTCAGATTATAGACATCTTCTTCTTCCTCTTCCTCTTTGCTGTGTGGATGGTGGCCTTTGGAGTGGCCAGGCAAGGCATCCTGAGGAAGAACGAGCACTGCTGGGAGTGGATCTTCCGATCGGTCACCTACGAGCCCTACCTGGCCATGTTTGGCCAGTACCCTGATGATGTGGATGGTAATTACCTCCTGGGGGGA
>NW_020960927.1:0-3357 GCF_003031625.1 Empidonax traillii | reverse complement strand
GATAGTGTGCAGACAAACAGAAAGCTCAAATCCACATGGGAAGTTTCTGGCATGTTCTGTACCTGTTGAAGCAGTTGTACCTGGGTGTGATGGTTCGGACTTGGCTCCCTGCCAAATGCCCAACCCCCCAGTAGCAGCCCCTCTCTTTCCCCCTTTCTACTTCCCCCAGGGCAAAGGAAAAAAAAAAACTATGCAAATTGAAGAACCCGAAATCCAAGCTAGTTATATATAAAAAATATATTTTATGTATATTACAGTTAAGATGCTTTGTACACAGCACAGGGAATCCAAACACCCCCCAAAGGGATAGGGAAAGGGGAAAAAGGGACAAAAGGAAACAAAAAGGGACACCGATAGATATGCGCAATCAAACCCGAGAACCAGTAAAATAACTAGTAAAACAAGTCTCACCACGTCCCTTAGAAAGCAGGATTGGCAGACACTGACAGCACTCTCCAAGCTTCCACGTGGCAGGTCAGTGGATGCTGCAGCCTCAGCCTTAGATGAGCAAGACCAACGCAGGGACCCACTGTTCCCGAACTCAACTCTCCCTTTGTTGTCAATATTCTCCTGTGATGTCACTGCTCCCCAATAATGTCACTGCTGTCACTGTGATATCATCACTGTCCCCAGCAGTGCCACCATTTCCCTGTGATGTGACCAGACCCTTTTGATGTCACCGATATCCCTGTGACATCACTGCTGTCCCTCTGTTTTCACTCTGATGTCACTGGTCCCCAATGATGTCACTGCTGTCACTGTGATATCATCACTGTCCCCAGCAGTGCCACCATGTCCCTGTGATGTGACCAGACCCCTTTGATGTCACTGATATCCCTGTGACATCACTGCTGTCTGTCTGTTTTCACTCTGATGTCACTGGTCCCCAATGATGTCCCTGCTGTCTCAGTGATGTCACCACTGTCCCCTGTGATGTCACCAGTTTCCTCGATGATGTCACTGATGTCTTTGTGATGTTTCCACGGTCCCCTGTGATGTCACCGATAGTCCTGTGGCATCACAACTATCTCTTTGTTGTCAACAGTCCCCTATGAGGTCACTGGAACTCAGTGATGTCACCACTATCCCCTGTGATGTCACCAGTGTCACCGATAATGTCACTGGTGTGACACCGTGATGTCACCCCTTGCCTTGCGAAATCACTGATCTCAGCTGTGATGTCACAGACGCCCCTGTTGATGCCACTGGTGTCTCTTTGTTGTCATCACTGTCCTCTGTGATGTCAACAATGTTCCCAATGATGTCACTGCTGTCTCTGTGATGTTACACCTGGCCTTGTGATGTCACCAATGTCCCCTGTGATGTCACCACTGTCCCTGTGACATCACAGCTGTGCCTTTGTGGTCAACAGTCCCCTGTGATGTCACTGGTCTCCAATGATGTCACTGCTTTCTCTGTGATGTCACCACTGTCCCTAGGTGTGGCTCTATGTCCCCATGATGTCACTAACTTCTCTGTGACATCAGGGCTGTCCCTTTCTTGTGATCAGTCTCTTGTGATGTCACTTGTCCAAAATGATGTCACGGATGTCCCTGTGGTGTCACCACTGTCCCTGATGATGTCACTGGTTTTTCTATGATGTCAAACCTCTCCTTGTGAATTTACCGATGTCCCAGTGACATCACCGCTCTCCCTTTGTTGTCAACATTCTCCTGTGATGTCACTGGTCCCTAATAATGTCACTGCTGTCACTGTGATGTCACCACTGTCCCCAACAGTGCCACCATTTCCCTGTGATGTGACCAATGTCCCTGTGATGTCACCAGGCCGCATTCATGTCACTGATGTCCTTGTGACATCACTGCTGTCCCTCTGTTGTCACTCTGATGTCACTGGTCCTCAATGATGTCCCTGCTGTCTCTGTGATGTCACCACTGTCCCCTGTGATGTCACCATTGTCCCCAATGATGTCACTGCTGTCTCTGTGATGTCACCCCTGGCCTTATGAAGTCACCAATGTCAGCTGTGATGTCGCAGATGTCCCCGTTAATGTCACTGCTGTCTCTGTGATGTCACCACTGTGCCGAGCCGTGGCACCATGTCCCAGAGAGTTCACCGATGTCCCTGTGACATCACGGCTGTTCCTTTGTTGTCAACAGTCCCCTGTGACGTCACTGGTCCCAATGAGGTCATTGCAGTCTCTGTGATGTCACCACTGTCCTTTGTGGTGTCACCAATGTTTCTGATTATGTCACTGGTGTCTCTGTAATGTCACCCTTGTCCTTGTAAAGTCACCAATGTCCCCAATGATGTCACCGATGTCACTGTGATATCACAACTGTCCCTTTGTTTTCACCAGTTCCCTCTGATGTCACTGGTCCCCAGTTATGTCATGGATGTCCCTGTGATGTCCCTAGTGTCATCAGTGATATCACTGATGTCTCTGTGATGTCATACCTAGCCTTATGCAGTCACTGATGTCCCCTGTGATGTCACCAATGTCCCTGATGATGTCACTGATGTCTCTGTGATGACACCCCATTCGTTGTGAAGTCACCGATGTTCCCTCTGATGTCACTGATTTCCCTGTGACTCACGGCTGTTCCTTTTTTGTCACCAGTCCCCTGTGATGTCGCTGTTCCTCAATGGTGTAACCTCTGTCCCTGTGATGTCACCACTCTCCCCAGTGACTTCAGCAATGTCCCTGATGATGTCACTTGTGTCTCTATAATGTCAGCCCTGTGCTTGTGAAGTCACCGGTGTCACCGTGACATCATGGCTGTCCCTTTTTTGTCAGCAGTCCCCTGTGATGTCACTGGTCCCCAGTGATGTCACCCATCTCCCTGTGATGTCACCACTGTCCCCTGTGATGTCAGCAATGACCCTGATGATGTCACTGATGTCATTATGATTTCACCCTTGCCCTTGAGAAGTCACTGAAGTCCCCTGTGATGTCACCAATAGCCCTGTGACATCACAGCTGTCCCTTTGTTGTCAACAGTCCCCTGTGACATCACTGGTCCCCAGTGATGTCACTGCTTTCTCTGTGATGTCACTAATGTCCTCTGAGGTGGCACCATGTCCCCGTGAGGTCACTGATGTCCCTGTGATGTCACGAGATGCCTTTCACTTCACTGATATCCCTGTGACATCATGGGTGTCCCTTTGTTTTCACCAGTCCCCTGTTCTCATGGTTGTGCCCACCAGCCAGCCCCTGGGGCTGAGGATGGTTTTGTCCGGGTGAATTTCCATAGAAAAAAGCCAATCAAAACTTTAGTAACACCTTTGCTAATTACATATTTAAGAAAACGGAAGAGAAGGTTGGTGGCGCAGTTGAAATTAGGAGCAGTTGAAATTGGTGGCAGTTGAAATTAGGGAGCCATGTAGGGAGAGAGA
>NW_020960926.1:4769-7297 GCF_003031625.1 Empidonax traillii | reverse complement strand
GGTCTCAGGGGTGTCCATGAGGTTCTAGAGGTGTCCATGGGGTCTCAGGGGTGTCTATGGGGTCCCAGAGGTGTCCATGGGGTCTCAGGGGTGTCTGTGGGATCCCAGGGGTGTCTATGGGGTCTCAGGGGTGTCCATGAGGTTCTAGAGGTGTCCATGGGGTCCCAGGGGTGTCCATGAGGTTCTAGAGGCGTCTTTGAGGTCCTAGGGGTGCCTTCGGGGTCCCAAGGGTGTCTATGGGATCCTAGAGGTGTCTCCAAGCTCCCAGGGGTGTCTGTGGGGTCTCAGGGGTGTCCATGAGGTTCTAGAGGTGTCTATGGGGTCCCAGGGGTGTCCATGAGGTTCTAGAGGTGTCCATGGGGTCTCAGGGGTGTCCATGGGGTTCCAGGGGTGTCTGTGGGGTCCCAGGGGTGTCCATGAGGTTCTAGAGGTGTCTACAGGGTTCCAGGGGTTTCTATGGGATCCTAAAGGTGTCTCCAAGGTCCCACAGGTGTCCATGAGGTTCTAGATGTGTCTTTGGGGTTTCAGGGGTGTCCAGAAGGTTCTAGGGGTGTCTATGGGATCCTAGAGGCGTCTCTGAGGTCCCAGAGGTGTCTACAGATTTCTAGGGCTGTCTCTGAGGTTCCAGGGGTGCCCGTGAGGTTCTGGGGGTGTCCATGAGGTTTTTGGGGTGTCCATGAGGTTTTTGGGGTGTCTGTGGGGTTCTAGAGGTGTCCATGAGGTTCCAGGAGTGTCTGTGGGGTTCTAGAGGTGTCTTTGGGGTTCCAGGGGTGTCCACGAGGTTCCGGGGGTGCACCCCGGGTCTGGTGGGGGCAGGGGGGGAAGGTGGTCCTGGAGGGGGGAAAACCAAGGGGTGGGATCACTGGGAGGTGCTGGGGTCACTGGGAGATGGTGGGATCACTGGGAGGTGCTGGGATCACTGGGAGATGGTGGGACCAGTGGGAAGGGGGGGACAATTTCCCACCGAGACCTGCAAGTAGAGCCCGGGGCACGGAGCTGCTTGGACTGGTTGAACTGGTTTAATTCTCCAGTGGAACTGGTTGAACTGGTTCGATTCTCCAGTTAACCAGTTTAATGGGTTTTGCTGGTTTAATTCTCCAATGGAACCGGTTTAACTGGTTTAATTCTCCAGTTAACCAGTTTAATTGGTTTTGCTGGTTTAGTTCTCCAGTGTTACTGGTTTAATTGGTTTAACTGGTTTAATTCTCCAGTGAAACCGGTTTAACTGGTTCAATTCTCCAGTTAACCAGTTTAATTGGTTTAGCTGGTTTAATTCTCCAATGCAACTGGTTTAAATGGTTTAACTGGTTTCATCCTCCACAGTAACTGGTTGAACTGGTTTAATTCTCCAGCGCAACTGGTTTAAATGGTTTTTAGAGGTTTAATTCTCTGGTGGAACTGGTTTTTTTTTTTTTTGCTTTTGAAAATACCAAGGGTGGGAAACACCAAGGAAAGGACTGGAAAGAGTGAGGGAAGGGTGGAAACCAGGATGGAAAACAAGGAGGGAAGGACGGAAAACAAGGAGGGAAGGACGGAAAACAAGGAGGGAAGGACGGAAAACAAGGAGGGAAGGACGGAAAACAAGGAGGGAAGGACGGAAAACAAGGAGGGAAGGACGGAAAACAACAAAGGAAGGACGGAAAACAACGAGGGGAGGCTGGAAAATGGGATGGGAAAGAGCGAGGGGGAGGATGGAGAAAACCATCTGCTCCAGAGACACCTCCTGGGTAACTGCGTCGATGGAACTGCCACCCCAGAGCCGGGATGGCCGCGGGCAGTTCCTGCTGGGCCGGACCTACAGGAACTGGTTCTTGCTGGGCTGGACCTACAGGAGCCAATTCTTGCTGGGCCAGGCTTATGGGAGCTGGATCTTGCTGGACCAACCCTACAGGAGCTGGATCTTCCTGGGCCAGGCCTAGGGGAGCTGGTTCTTGCTGGTCCAGACCTACAGGAACTGGTTCTTGCTGGGCTGGGCCTACAGGAGCCAATTCTTGCTGGGCCGGGCCTGTGGGAACTGGTTCTTGCTGGGCTGTCCCTGTGGGAACTGGTTCTTGCTGGTCTGGCCCTACAGGAGCTGGTTCTTGCTGGGCCAGGCCTATGAGAGCCAGTTCTTGCTGGGCTGGGCCTGTGGGAACTGGTTCTTGCTGGGCCAGGCCTGTGGAAACTGGATCTTGCTGAGCTTGACCTACAGGAACCAGTTCTTGCTGGGCCGGGTCTGTTGGAGCTGGTTCTTGTTGGGATGGTCCTGTGGGAACTGGTTCTTGTTGGGATGGTCCTGTGGGAACTGGTTCTTGCTGGGATGGTCCTGTGGGAACTGGTTCTTGCTGGGCTGATGTTACAGGAGCTGGATCTTGCTGGGAAGGGCCTGTGGGAACTGGTCCTTGCTGGGCTGATGTTACAGGAGCTGGATCTTGCTGGGAAGGGCCTGTGGGAACTGGTCCTTGCTGGTCCAGGCCTACAGGAGCCAATTCTTGCTGGGCTGGGCCTACAGGAGCTGGATCTTGTTGGGATGGTCCTGTGGGAGCTGG
>NW_020960926.1:0-2624 GCF_003031625.1 Empidonax traillii | reverse complement strand
GGGGGGTTCTAGAGGGGTCTGGAGGGTTCTAGAGCTGCCAATAATGTCCCAGGGGAGGTCTGTGGGGTTCTAGGGGTGGTCTCTGGGGTTTTGGAGGGGTCTAGAAGGTTCCAGGAGTGTCTGTGAGGTTCTAGGGGTGTCTCTGAGGTTCCAGGGGTGCCCATGAGGCTCTAGGGGTGTCAGTGGTGTTCCGGGGGTGCCTGCAGGGACCTAGAGGTGTTTCCAAGGTCCTGAGAGTGTATAAAGGGTTCTAGAGGGCTCTGCAAGGTCCCAGGGGTGTCTATAGGGTTCTAGAGAGCTCTGTGAGGTCCCAGGGCTGTCCATGAGGTTCTAGAGGTATCTACAGGGTTCTAGGGGTGTCTATGGGATTCTAGAGGGGTCTGTGAGGTCCAACGGGTGTCTACGGGGTTCTACGGTTATCTGGAAAGTTCCTGAGTGTCAGTGAGGTTCTAGAGGTGTCTCTGAGGTCCCTGAGGTATCTGTGAGGTTCTAGGAGAGCCCACAAGGTTCTAGGGGTGTCTGCAGAGTCCTAGAGGGGTCCCTGAGGTGTCTGTGAGGTTCTAGGAGAGTCTAGAAGGTTCTAGGGGTGTCTACAGAGTTCTAGAGGTGTCTCTGAGGTCCCTGAGGTGTCTGTGAGATTCTAGGAGAGTCTAGAAGGTTCTAGGGGTGTCTGCAGAGTTCTAGAGGGGTCCCTGAGGTGTCTGTGAGGTTCTAGGAGAGTCTAGAAGGTTCTAGGGGTGTCTACAGAGTTCTAGAAGGGTCTCTGAGGTGTCTATGAGGTTCTAGGGGTGTCTCCCCCCCCCCCGAGCCACCAGCTGTCACTGGGATTCTCCCCCGACCCCGCAGGACTCACCGGAGCACCTTGAGGAACTCCTGGCGCTCCCGCTCCACCTGCACGGCCAGGGTGTGCCTCTTCAGGGCCACCTGCTCGCGGCGCTCCCGCTGCAGCTGCTGCACCAGCTCGGCCTCCCTGCGGGCCTTCTCCAGCTCCTGCCGCCGCCACTCCCGCTCCGCCGCCTCCTGGCTCCGCTTGGTCCTCAGGGCGTCCTGCCCGGCCAGGGGGGACAGGGGAGGGGACAGTGGAGGGGACAGGGGAGGGGACAGGGGGGGTTCCAAACCCAGACACGGCTTTGGGGCCCTTCCAGAGCCTCCAAGGGTTGGGGTGGGGACAGGGGTGGGGACAGTGGAGGGGATGGGGGGGATTTCCAACCCAGCCATGGCTTTGGGACCCTTCTGGAGCCTCCAAGGACTGGGGTGGGGACAGGGCTGGGGATAGGGAGGGGATGGGGGGGTTCCCCACCTGGACACAGCTTTGGGGCCCTTCTGGACATCCCTTGGCTCCAAGGGCTGGGGTGGGCACAGTGGAGGGGACAGGGGGGGTTCCACACCCAAACATGGCTTTGGGGCCATTCCAGACATCCTGGGGCTCCAAGGGCTGGGCTGGGCACAGGGGTGGGCACAGGGGTGGGCACAGGGGTGGGCACAGGGCCGCTCACCCTCTCCTCCTGCCAGTCCTGGTCCCGCTGCTGGGTGGCCCTGAGCCGGGCCAGCTCCTTCTCCTTCTCCCAGCGGATCCGCTCCTGCTCCGCCTCCGCGGCCGCCTCGCGCTCCTGGGGGGGGACAGAGCCCCGTGGCAGCCGCGGCAGCCCCTGCCTGGGGTCCCCCTGGAGCCACCCCCGGGCCCCTCTCACCATCTTCTGCCTCTGGTACTGCAGCACCTTCTCGTCCTCCAGCCGCTCCCGCTCGCGCTGCCCGTCCCGCACCCGCCGGTTCTCCCGATCCGCCTCCTTCATCTCCGCGAAAATTCGCCTTTTCCGCTCCTGCTGCTGCTCCCAGGCCTGGCAATGCCACCAAGAGCCGGAGAATGTCCCCCCCTGCTCGTCCTGCTCCTCCTGCCCCAGCTCGGGGAGGCTTTGGGGCCCCTCCCGAGGGTCCCCCCCGAGATCCCTGATCTGGGATCTGCCGCCTCCAACCCCCCCCCAGCCCCTCCAAGGGGGGCTCCTCCAGCACTTCCAGCCCCTTTTCCCAGCCCCCCCTGGCCCGACCTGCCGGTCCTCCCTCCTCATCTGCTCCAGGCGCTCCAGCCGTGCCAGCACCTCCTGGTACTTCTGCTCTGCCCTCAGCACCCGCTCGGCCTCCCTCTCCTCCATCTGCTTTACCACCTCCTGCTTGGTCCTGGCAATTCAGGAGCAGGGAATGTCCCCTCCGGCTCCATCCCGCTCCCAGGGGCTGGGAATGTGTCCAGGGATGGGGATGGATTGGCTGGGAAGGTTTGGATGTTCCCATGGGGGGAAACCTTGAGCCCACCTGACGAGCATCTCCTTCCTGCGGCGCTCCAGGTCCTCCTGGATCCACAGGCCCTTATCCCGCTCCGTTTCCATCATCTTTTCCAGGCGTTTCTCCTCCTCTGCCAGTTCCTGCTGGATAAGCCGCTTCTCCAGGACTTGCCTGTCCCGGATCATGTGGCACTTGGCGTTGAGGAAGAGCTGTGGGGACAGGAGGTGGCCGTGGGACACTGGGAAGGGAAGGGAAGGTTTGGGAAGGTTTGGGAAGGTTTGGGAAGGTTTGGGAAGGTTTGGGAAGGGAAGGTTTGGGAAGGGAAGGTTTGGGAAGGTTTGGGAAGG
>NW_020960925.1:3470-7298 GCF_003031625.1 Empidonax traillii | reverse complement strand
GTGTAGCCAGGTTTTGGTAGCAGAGGGGGGTTACAGGGGTGACTTCTGTGAGAGGCTGCCAGAAGCTTCCCCTATGTCCAGCAGATCCAATGCCAGTCAGCTCCAAGACAGACCCACTGCTGGCCCAGGTTGAGTCAGTCAGAGATGGCAGTAACACCCCTGTGATAACATATTTAAGAAGACAAAAAAAAAAAAAAAAGCTATTGTGCAGATGGGACTGCACTTAGAGTAGAGAGGAGTGAGAATATGTGAGAATAACAAATCTGCAGACACCAAGGTCACTGCAGAAGGAGGGGGAGGAGGTGCTCCAAGTGCCAGAGCTGAGGTTGCCCTGCAGCCCGTGATGAAGGCCATGGTGAGGCAGCTGTCCCCCTGCAGCCAGTAGATGTCAATGGACCAGAGCTGGGCCACAGTGGTACTCTCTCAAGGGACACACAGATTCAGGAGGAACAGGAGGAGAAGTTGGACCATCCATGAAACATCAGGACGTCTATTTGACCCAATGGGATCTGTGGGGAGTAAAGAAAATAAAACAATTGAATTAGAAATAACACTGCAATTTAAACAGAAATGTACACACAATAAAATACTGACATTACTGAAAACATTTGATCTTTTAGTATGTTGGAGAAATATGCAATGCTTCACAACTCTAACCTTCGCTGTGTCCAAACAGCTATTCGGTGTATGTTGTTTTTATTACTAAGAGGTAAGAGAGGTCAGATACAGTCAAGAAGTCACTTAGCATGATAAGGGAAAATGAGAGGATCAACCTAGCTGCCTTGGATACTGAGCTGTACCAGTCCTTGTACTCCTGCTGTTGACTCACAAAGGATATCAGCTCAAACTGGAAAATGTATTTCTAGGATGTGTTTCAGTTGGAGAACAAGAGTTAATAAGGATAAGGGCTTTTTCCTGCTGCCCATATTCATGCTTTGCTTTCCTATAGGACCTAGGGCAGTGTCTGGGAAATGCACATGCTGTACAACTCTGCACAGGATTCAGTACTTTAGGTCTCGTGCTGAATGGGCGCAGCTGTCACTGCAAGTGCAGCAGAGGTACAAGTGAAGACCCCCAATTCAGAGGAGGGTCATGGATGGCTGTGCTGTAACCGGATGAGCTTGGCTGCTCTTGCCATGGAGCACTGCCTGCTCTCCTTTCTACTCTGGAGAGAGGTGGGTTAAGCCCCAGGCAAACTGTGGCAAGATATTTCAGCTAACATGGACTCTAAAATAAACTACAGGTGCTGGCATGGCATGCAACATGCTCTCTAAGCCAAATAATACTTCACAGCCTGGCTGATCCTTTGTCCCAGACTGCTGCCTCTTTTTTAGTTTCTGAGAGATGAGTATTTTTTCCATCAGTTAACCATTTAACCTGCTTTTTAACCCAGCCTGGCCTAGCCTAGACTTTTATTTTTAAAGATCCAGAGTGGTTGTCATCTACCACACATCCTCAACTACTCTTAAGTAAGGGAATAGTAGAATGTTTGCAGACTGATGCAGTCAGCATCTGGCAAGCTGAAATGCTGTGGCAAAGTTGCAGAGACCACAAGCTAGGTTTGTGGGCAGAGGTTTTTACCATTATCCTATTTGGTCTTTTTCAACAGCTATGCTGATTAGTGTTACTAAAACGTGGCTCTTTGGATTTACTGTCTGTGCTGCAGACCTGAAGATTTGAGGAGTCCTGGCAGAGCAGAACATCAGTGCTGGTGGATAAATAAAATTATACAGTTGCATGGGTTCAACTTTTGGCTAAGTAATTTCATACCAAAACTGTGCTTTTTTCACTTCATTTTTGTTTGCCCTCCTCTTCTAAGCAAAGTAAACTACAAACCACTGTAGGTTTATGGGAGTATATAAGGATGTCAGAGTTGGTTACATTCTGACTGCTAGGGCTCCGTAGTTTATTATTTAATAGACCATATCACTAACATCATGCTTAGTCTATGTTTTGGAGAATCACTAATTAATTTTATTTATAAATGTAATGCAAGTGTTTCTTCCTGGCATTGAATAGACAGGCTTAAATTTTGCATCCTGTTGTTAAGGAGTATTGTAATGAGTTTGAAACCAAGCCTTTCTTGTAGCCATAGACATAAATACATGGTATTTTGTTTATTTTACCCAGATCACCTTTGGGAAACACCGAACACAAAGTTGAAACAGAAAACTCTCCTTCAAGTGAAGATATAAAATGAATGAGGCACAAGGACCTGACATGAGAATTAATGACTTGATTCAAAGTTAATAACAAGAATCCAACCTGCACAAAAGAGCCAATGTGTCATGACAGGCCACAGCTCTGCCATTTCACATCCTTGCAGTATTATTTCAATGACTGTAAATGTAGGGAATTACTATTATGTAATACCAAAAAAACACAAGATCATGCAGATACATGAAATAAAGCTGTATATGGAATAGTATGAACGCAGCCATGGCAGGGCACTCCCCGCACACCTGATGCTGAGGCTGTTCATGACTGAGATGGGCCCAAACACTGGTGTCTCTGCTTCTCCATTCTTCATGTCACACGACTGATATAACTGAAAAACAGGTGATAGGTGGCTAAAATACTGATTTCTGCATAAAAACAGATTCAAGCAGAGTATCTGGAGATAGGTAGGAAGGACACATGGTGGCCCTGGGTCCATTTGGGAATTCCTCATACCCACACTGATACTGACTGCAATGGATGCTGAAGAGAATTCCAAGTGACAGGGAATGAAACACATGGGTTAGAGATTTGTGGAATGCTTGCTACATATGTTTAAGTATGCTCATGTGCCAGTTCAACCACAAGCACTGCATCTTAGTTAGCAGACTTAAAAGTGATGTCAGTTGGGTGTTTGGGTATATTAGTAAATCACAAGGCCAAAATCAAAATCTTAAGCTCTCTACTAAACTGTAGAAATAATTGGATTTAACCTCAGACTCCACTTGTCCCTCATTTTTTATTCAAAACTTGTTTGAAGGGAGTCTACTTTTTATTTCCAGTTAGAAAGGAGTGGTTTAAATGATTTTTTTCCGTGAATGAGAGTCATAATCTCTCTATGCTTTATGTCTCTGAATGAACAGAAACCCTTGAACATCAACCTACAAGTCTAAGGTTAACAGACTGCTTTAAAGGCAGCATTCATAGCTCATTTTCAGATTCGTGTTATAAAAGGAACATTTACAATAGTCTGTTCTTCTTTTACATAACAATTAGGTCATAATTTCAAATAAGTCTTTTATTTCTACAAAATTATTGGCAATTCGTTTGTCATCTGGATAGTAAAACCATCTGTCCAGAATTATTCCCACCAGGAAACTGAGGGTTTAGAAATTCCATGTATTTCCACACTTTAGAGCGATACCACAAATATTCACCAGAAAGCCACTGTCTAAGAATTAAACCAAGTGTCTTGTGGAACAGAGTCCTTTTGCCATATGTTTTCAAATGGTTTTAGAAAACTGACCAGAGACAACATAACCATTCAAAGTCCTGCCAGAGACCTACAAAAGGTTTGAACATCAGTCTATATTTGGTACAGACTAAAGAGCAATTAGAAACCTGTAGAAAATATTAATATCTGAATTGTAACTTTGTCTGCACATTTCAGATGCAGTATTATCCGTCTTAGAACATTATATACTATTATGGAAGTATTAAATAGCTTCTGTCTCAGATGTTGATGTTTAAAACATTGGGGCTTCACAGAATATGGAGGAGGACATTGCGTGGATTAAGAAGAAATTAAAGTGGCAAGAACAGGATCATGGAAGATCAGTTCTTCGCAGACAAATGTGGGAGAAAATATGTTTAGGGAAAAAAAAAAAAAAA
>NW_020960925.1:0-3449 GCF_003031625.1 Empidonax traillii | reverse complement strand
TGCTTCTCCATTCTTCATGTCACATGACTGATATAACTGAAAAACAGGTGATAGGTGGCTAAAATACTGATTTCTGCATAAAAACAGATTCAAGCAGAGTATCTGGAGATAGGTAGGAAGGACACATGGTGGCCCTGGGTCCATTTGGGAATTCCTCATACCCACACTGATACTGACTGCAATGGATGCTGAAGAGAATTCCAAGTGACAGGGAATGAAACACATGGGTTAGAGATTTGTGGAATGCTTGCTACATATGTTTAAGTATGCTCATGTGCCAGTTCAACCACAAACACTGCATCTTAGTTAGCAGACTTAAAAGTGATGTCAGTTGGGTGTTTGGGTATATTAGTAAATCACAAGGCCAAAATCAAAATCTTAAGCTCTCTACTAAACTGTAGAAATAATTGGATTTAACCTCAGACTCCAGCTGTCCCTCATCTTTTATTCAAAACTTGTTTGAAGGGAGTCTACTTTTTATTTCCAGTTACAAAGGAGTGGTTTAAATGATTTTTTTTCCATGAATGAGAGTCATAATCTCTCTATGCTTTATGTCTCTGAATGAACAGAAACCCTTGAACATCAACCTACAAGTCTAAGGATAACAGATTGCTTTAAAGGCAGCATTCATAGCTCATTTTCAGATTCGTGTTATAAAAGGAACATTTACAATAGTCTGTTCTTCTTTTACATAACAATTAGGTCATCATTTCAAATAAGTCTTTTATTTCTACAAAATTATTGGCAATTCGTTTGTCATCTGGATAGTAAAACCATCTGTCCAGAATTATTCCCACCAGGAAACTGAGGGTTTAGAAATTCCATGTATTTCCACACTTTAGAGCGATACCACAAATATTTACCAGAAAGCCACTGTCTAAGAATTAAACCAAGTGTCTTGTGGAACAGAGTCCTTTTGCCATATGTTTTCAAATGGTTTTAGAAAACTGACCAGAGACAACATAACCATTCAAAGTCCTGCCAGAGACCTACAAAAGGTTTGAACATCAGTCTATATTTGGTACAGACTAAAGAGCAATTAGAAACCTGTGGAAAATATTAATATCTGAATTGTAACTTTGTCTGCACATTTCAGGTGCAGTATTATCCATCTTAGAGCATTATATACTATTATGGAAGTATTAAATAGCTTCTGTCTCAGATGTTGATGTTTAAAACATTGGGGCTTCACAGAATATGGAGGAGGACATTGCATGGATTAAGAAGAAATTAAAGTGGCAAGAACAGGATCATGGAAGATCAGTTCTTCGCAGACAAATGTGGGAGAAAATATGTTTAGGGAAAAAAAAAAAGAAAAAAAGGAGTATGAGATCAGTATCTTCTCTCATCACCCAGTGTCCCAGCTCAGGACTTGGACTGCTCAGCAGGAAGGAGAATAAACACCAAACCACATTTCCAAGCAAAACATGATTCAAGCACCAAATAAAAGTCTTCAGTCAAAGCTCTAGCTTGGAGCTGCCATAGCAATCATTAGGCTTGTCTTGTTTTATTCCTAGTGGAAACAAAAGGGCAAACATTAAGCAAAAAGGACATTAAGTTTCAGGGTCTGCTACAGTAACAGATCTGCACAGATGCCCACAAAGTTCATTGAAACCAATGGGTGACCCAATGTCTTGAATTTTTAATAGCCAGTTTATGTTCAGGTTTTGATGGAAATTTAGTGTTTGACTTCAAAGATTTCCAATTCTGCTTATTTGTAAGAAAAAAAATCACAAAAAAAATCATTCAGAAACTGAACTTCTCAAGTGTCATTTAACATGCCTGTTGCCTGTGTTAAACAAGAACAACCAATAGTAGTGAAGGTACCTTCACTCACAAGATGATACTGGCATTGGTTCTGTTACTTTCTTAGCACACCCATCTCCTGGTTTGGTTCTTCCGTAGGGAAATGCCCAAAGACCCTCAGCAGAACCCTCAGACCTCCTGATTCACAAAGCAACTGGAGCAATGATGAGAGGTTAGGACAAAAAGGTTACAGAAGGATGGATTTAAGCTGGACTATAGGAACAAAAAAAAAGAATGCTAATATTAACAAAAAACTTAGGTTTTTTTCCCCCTCCTGCATTTTCCTTTTAAAAGGGATATTGCAACCTGGCTTATTGCTGGTTTAATTTTGTTTTGCTGAGCCTTCCTTGTTCTCTAGAGAACTAAGTATATAGTTTAGGGTTGTTTTTATTTTTTTTAAATCCTCTTCCAAAACTTACTGTCTTAAAAAAAAAAGAGCTCCAGGAAGGCTCTTATGAGGTATAAATCTGGGCAGTTTAAATTGAATTTCAAACTCTCATTTTATAAGAAGATATCAGGAGCAGTCCTAGAGGAATTACCTGTTGTGTAGTGGAGATACTGCTGGACTGACCTCCTGTGACCCCAGATTAGTGACAAATACCAAATGGCATGTAAGTAGACCACTATGACACAGATGCTCTACTGAATTTTAAGTGAGTCACATATAAATAATGACTGCATAGATAGATTTAGGAGCTGGAACATGAATTTAATGCAAAGTTAATAACCCCTTCTGGAATTGTAGCATTTCTTGAGGTAAAAGGGAATGTCATGATTTTGTTCCTATTCAGTTGCTTGTCTTGGTACTGAGAACTGTATTTGTTTACTCTGGAGAGGTATTTTGCTGGTTTTGGCTGGGATAGAGTTAATTTTCTTCACAGTTCCTTGTATGGGACTACGTTTTGGGTTTGTGCTGAAAACAGTGTTGATAACTCAGGATATTTTAGCTATTATTAAGCAGTGCTTGCACAGCATCAAGGCCTTTTCCGCTCCTCACCCCACCCCAACAGCGAGCAGGCTGGGAGTGCACAAGTTGCTGGGAGGGGACACACCTGGGACAGCTGACCCCAACTGACCACAGGGATATTCCACGTCATATGGCATCATGCTCAGCATATAAAGCTGGGGAAAGAAGAAGGAAGAGGGGGATGTTTGGAGTGACGGTGTTTGTCTTCCCAAGCCACCATTACGAAGCCACCATGGAGCCCTGCTTTCCTGGGGACGGCCACCCATGGGAAGTGGTGAATTCCTTGTTCTGCTTTGCTTGTGGGCACAGCTTTGTCTTTACCATTAAACTGTCTTTGAATCAACCGATGAGACAAAAAGTTGTCTCAACCCAACTTTTACCCTTCTAATTCTCTCCCCCATCCCAACGCAGGGGGAGTGAGTGAGCGGCTGGGTGGGGCTTAGCAACCAGTTGGGCTTGAACCACAAGAGGATGGAAAACAGGTATTGTTGCAACCTCCTGCTGAATCTGTTTCAGTCTACCCAGTGGATTTGGCTGAGGAGAGCAAGGGGCATCACTGTGATTTGGCGGTGTGAGCACGTCTCACAGGCAGGAGCCAGCTCCCAGGACTTTCTGTATTTTGCATTAAGCAGCTATACAGAGGCAAAGTGTTCTTGCTCTGCAAACATCATCCTTG
>NW_020960924.1:3945-7300 GCF_003031625.1 Empidonax traillii | reverse complement strand
ACAGTGGGTTTCACTGGTGGCTGGAGGGGCGGAGGGAACCCTGAGCTTCCTCCTGCTGTCACCGTCACCGCGGCCTCGGGTGGCGACACTCGGAAAGCAACACCGTGGGGGGGACAATCCCACCCCCACAAAGGAAACCTGAGCTGGAAAACTCCCAGTTCCAGGCAAAGACAAGCTGGGAGAAAGGGCATCGTTGTGGTTGTGCGTGACAAGTGTCCCAAATCCTCTGTGGGCACCAGCCTGAAGAGATGGGACAACCCATTGTCCCTGGTTGTTCCAAGCCCCGTCCAACCTGGCCTTGGACACTTCCAGGGATCCAGGAGCAGCCACAGCTTCTCTTCTCCAGGTTGAACTCTCTCAGCCTGTCCCATGGGGGAGCTGCTCCAGTCCCCTCCAACCCCCCCAGACAGGAGAGCTGACTGAGAACTGGAAGGGAAAGCAGCGCTTCCCTAATTCTTGTTATTCTGGGATGTCACGTGATTATCGAAATCCGAGCAAGGGAGAAGTGCACTGGAGAGGTCAGGCATTAAAATAGCCCTGGGTCCTGTCCCCCAGTGAGGATATGGGGCCTGATGGCACCTCCCAGGGACTGGCATCGTGGATGAATTCCACTGAATTAAACTCAGCTCCCCTCTGCTCCCCCAGCCTGGAGGAATAATTGAATCATGGAATGGTTTGATTTGGATATAAAATTCACCTCGTTCCACCCCCCTGCCGTGGGCAGGGACACCTCCCACTAGCCCAGGTTGCTGCAACCTGGCCTTGGACACTTCCAGGGATGGGGCAGCCATGGCTTTTTTGGGCAACCTGTGCCAGGGCCTCCCCACCCTCACAGGGGAGAATTCCTTCCCAATATCCCACCTAAACCTCTTAGCACCAGGAAGCCATTCCCCCCTTGTCCTGTCACTCCAGGCCATCTGCCCCTGTTTCTTGTAGCTCCTTCAGGTCCTGGAAGGCCACAATTGAATCATCCCAGATGAACAATCCCAACTCTCCCAGCCTTTTCTCGTCGGAGAGCTGCTCCATCCCTCTCATCATCTGGAGTGGTTCCATCAGCTCCATGTCCATCCTGTGCTGTGTCCCCTCTTCGAGCTGGTCATCCCAAAAGGTCTGGGACACTCATCACAAACACAGTGCCATGATGATACTCTTTCTCCCATCTTCCACCCTCGTCTTCGCCTGAAAACGGGAATTTATGAGCCCAATCTTTCCATTATGGAGGACAGTTCCCCCATCCGGGTATCACAGAAACCTGACAGAGTCACGGGGCTGATGACAGCTCTCTCCACCCATCTGCAGCCGCTGAAAACCCTGTGGGTGCTCACAAGCTCCCTCTCCTTCCAGTCGCCGTCACGACCCGCTGCAGATGGTGAGTGCAGCCAGCGCTCCGCCATGGACGCCTTTCGGTTCCTCTTGCTTGCCTCCCTCGTCCTCCTCCACCGGGCAAGTAAGTGCAGGGATGCTCCTTTTGCCTTGGAAGCAGGAGGGAAGGAGCCCAGGGGGATGCCCAGGAGAGTGGGGATGTGAGGGAACAAGGATGGAGTTTGTGCCAGCGTTGGCGCCGGGCAAACCAAGGGGGGGGAAAAGTGCCTCGGGTTCTGGCTCGTGTCAGCTCTCAGCTCCGGCCCAGCCTCCACCCAGCTGCTGCCAGATGTGCACAGTCCACCCTGCTCTGCCTTCAGGTTCTGCTCCCCTACACGTTGCCTTTTTTGGTGCTCCCCAATAAAAATTATTTTGTGGTGCTTCTGCTTCTCTTCAGCCGAGGGCAAACGGTGCCCCGGCCCCTTCCCGCAGCCTCCGGCGTCTTTATTATCAGCTGGCCCACAGATTTCCTGCGGATTTATCATCCCCACCAGCCTTTTCCTTCCCCAGGGTTGGTTGTCCATGTCCCAAAGGGTCAGGCTGAGGGAACCAGAACTGCTGAGCCCCGGGGAGGGGACGTGACAACCTCGGGGTCTGGTGGGACAGCTGAGCCAGGCTCAGTTCCCCTTTCCATTCCCAGCCCAGACTGGGAAGTGCTGAGTTTTTAGGTGGGAACCAGGCAAAATCATGAAGGAAATTACTTGCTCCTTGAGTTCACCCTCCATGGTGGGTGGTGTGGTCGGAGGCTGCAGGGAAGGGATGGATCCAGAGGGACCTTATCTTGGGCTGCACTGTGGCCAGCAGGTCATGGGAGAGGATTCTCCTCCTCTGCTCTGCCCTGGTGAGATCCCACCTGGAACAGTGTCCAGCTCTGAGACATAGGATGTGGAACTGTTGGAGAAAGTACAGAGGGGACCATGAAGTTGGGGCTGGAGCATCTCCCATGTGGAGATGAGATGGGACAGCTGGGAATGGTCAGGCTGGAGAAGAGCATCTGGATCCTTGGGAGTGTCCAAGGCCAGGCTGGACAGGGCTTGGAGCAACCTGGTTTAGTGAAAGACATCCCTGCCCATGGCAGGAGGGTGGAACAAGATGGTCTTCAAGGTCCCTTCCAACCCAACCCATTCCATGATTCCAGGCTTCTCTTCCAAGGGAAAGGGAGGAGCAGCTGCTCAGCTGGCTGACGTGTGGCTCCTCGCCTGCTTGTGTTGGTGAGCTCAGCCTGTGGTGGTCGAAATGAATCTGCCTGACCTTTCCAAGCCATTGCAAACTCCCTCTTGTACTTTCCAGCCCCAGGCTTTGACCTCCTGCACACCCTTTGCATGTGGGTGTTGAAGGGCTCGGTTTGGCCTCACGCTGTGCGACGGTGGTGGGGGTGAAGCTCCTCTATCGGCCCAAGACCCTTCCCTGAGCTCTTCTGCCTTCTCCTCAAGCATCCCCCCACCCCTGCTGTGCCTCTTCCCCTGGGCACAGCATCTTCAGCCCATCTTCTCTCCACAGTGGGCGATGACTCTGAGCCAGAGGTGATTGGAGCTGTGGGTGGGTCCGTCACCTTCCACATCCCCGATCTGGCTGGAGATGGAGCCTCCTGGAGCTTTGGAAATGTACCCATAGTGATTGTGGAATTTGGTGAACCTCCTGCAGCCCTGTTTTCAGACAAAATATACAAGACACGCTGCATCATCTCGGAGCAGGGCAGGGCCCTCACCATCTCCCAGCTCAGGTTGGAGGACGCTGGGATCTACTCAGCACAGAATCTGCAGGCAAAATCCACCTTCACCCTCCACGTGTACAGTAGGTGCCGTTTAGCCTTGCCTTTGGGGTTGTTTCCCGATGTCCCAAGCGTTTGCTGACAGCCCCTGCCCTGCCCCCAGGCGAGCTGGCAGAGCCCAGGGTGAGCTGCGAGGCCCAGAACTGCTCGGCCGGCGGTTGCCGCTACGGCCTGCGCTGCGCCCTGCCCGGGGCCGGGGCCCATTCCCCCGGGCTGGGGAAC
>NW_020960924.1:0-1119 GCF_003031625.1 Empidonax traillii | reverse complement strand
CCTAACAACCCCCTGAATCCCTAAACAACCCCCTGCATATGATATATAAATATATATGTTTTATAAATATACATATATTTATATATAGTATAAAATGTATATATAGCATAAATAGTATAATAGTATAATGTAGTATAAATAGTATAAATAATATAAATAGTATAAATAATATAAATAGTATAAATAATATAAATAGTATACATAATATAAGTAATATAAATAATATAAATAGTATAAATAATATAGTAGTATAAAGTAGTATAAATAGTATAAAACAGTATTAATAATATAAATAGCATAAATAGTCTAATACAGTATAAAAGTGTAATATAGTATAAATATTATATAAATGTGAAAATAACGACATAAATATAGTATAATGGTATAAATAGCATAAAATAGAATAATACACTGTATTAAAGAAATGATATAAAAGCAGCAACCTGGCCTTGGACACTCGCAGGGATGGGCCAACACTTCCAGGGTTGGATCAGCGAGGGATCTCTGGCTTTTTGGGGTCTCAAACCTCTTAAAAACCTCTTAAAAATCTCCTTTTTCCTCCCTCCAGGGCGCCTCTAACGCAACAAGAGACAACCCAAAGGGGGGAGAGACCTCCAGGACCATCTACTCCACCCTCAAGGCTCCAGCCCAGGTGAGTTGGGATTTCTGGAGCTGGGCAAGAGCCCAGGGTGGGACAGGGAAACCTTGGAATGTGGGAACACTCAGGCTCCAGAACCTCAAAGCAAGGGGAGGGATGAGCTCCCACGAGCCTGATCCAAGCCTGTGCCCCTCTGCCCTTGCAGACAGACGATGAGAAGATGGTCAGCAGCGCGTTGGGGGCCCAGGAGGTGGATGAGAAGAGCGTTTACTCGTTGGTCATCTGAAGGGACCCCCCCTCCCCACCCAGCGCAGCTCCCAGGCCCGTCCTGAGCGTGGAGCTGCAGCATCTCCCCCCACCCTTTCCACTTCCCTCCTCCTCACAGGTCCTGCCTGGGGGCAGGGGGAGGGTCAGGAAGGGTGGCAGCACCCAGAGGATGTGAGAGCTGCGAGAGGATGTCGACACCCTGCCCGAGGGGCAGCTCCATCTGCTGCTGAGGGAGCTTTCAGGGACCCTGCCCC
>NW_020960923.1:0-7301 GCF_003031625.1 Empidonax traillii | reverse complement strand
GGGGCAGCGGCGGCGCGGCGGGGCCCGGCGGGCGCGCTGTGTCTGCTCCGCTCGGTCCGCGCTCTGCCGGGGCGGGCGCCGCCGCCGCCCCTTATATGGGCGCGGGGCGGACCACGTTGAGAACAACAACAGCCTGGTCCGCCGCCAGCCCCAACTTGTGCTTCTTGGGGCCGCTTCGCGGGGCTCCCGCGCGGCCGCCGGGCCCCCCCGCGCCGCCCCGCCCGCGCCGCGCCCCGCGCCCCCCCGGCCCCAGCCCCGCCGCCGCCCCCGCGCCCCTCGCCGAGCGCCGCCCGCCGCCCCCCGCACGGATTTCGGGGGCGCGGCCGGCGCGGCGGCGGCGGCGAGGAGGGGGGTGCCCGGCGCGGCGGCGATTGGGGCCTCGGCGCGGCCCCCCCGCGTGGCGCCGCCGCCGCCGCCCGCCGCCCAAGAGGGGCCGCTGCGGGCGGGGGGAGGCGGCGGGCGGCGGGGGGCGGCGGCGGCGGCGCTGGCCCCGGGTTCTCCGGAGGGAACTAACACAGGCGACGCCCTCCGGCGGCCGCCGGCAGCAGCGCGGAGGTGCCGCGCCGAGGCCGGGGGTCTCCGCCCCGGCGACTGGGGCCGCCCCCACCACCGACCCTCGGCCCCGCGGCGGCCCGGGCGGGGCCCCGGACGTGGGAGCGCTGCGTGTCCTGAATGCCCCCCCCGCTCCGCCCCCAGTTGGCATCGCCCCGCAGTGAGGGATGCGGGGAGCGCGGCGAGGCCGGGGGTCTGGAGAGGGAGCCTGGGGGTCGTCTCTAGCCTGGCTCGGTGTGGAGGGGGAGTGTGGGTAGGTTGTGAATCGCTGCCGCCCCCGCAACCCCTGCACGCCGTGGGAGAGGGACGAGGGGCTCGAGCCCCGCTGCAGGAGCAGCTGCGCGTGGGCTTGGGAGAGGCAGCAGCGGTGCTAGGAACCCCCCTCCCCCATTCACCTCACCCCCCAAATCCCAGCGGGAGAACGCGGCTTCGGGGGAGAGGGAGGCAGGGGATGCACCACCCTTGCCGAGCCCGGGGCCGGGCCTAGAGGGATCCTTCTTCCCCGCTTCTTCGGAGTGGGATCTGTGTGCCCCCGCCGCGGGTGAGCCAGGGGTGTGAGTGCGCGGGGACACCCCCGCAGCCGGCACACGCGGGGAACAAGCACGGGGGTGTGCGCAGGCGGGCACACACGCCTACACATGCACACACATGTATCACATATAACACACATGCACACACATGTACACACAGGCACGCACGGTCACACCCGCACACATTCTCGCACCCCGCCCCCTGCCCACGCACGCCGCTCCGAGCCCGCACAGCTCCGCCGCCTCCCCTTCCTCCTCCTACTCCTCCGCCTCCCCCTCTCCCCATCCCCCGGCTCCCTCCGCCATTTCCCTCGCCCAGCCCCCGCCGGCAGAGGGGACAAGCCCCAGCGGCCCGCGGTGGTGGTGGGGGGTCCCTGGGGCCGCCAGATCCTGCCCGGCCGTGTGTCTTGTGTGTCTTAGAAGGGTGCGTGTCCCCCCTTCCCCCGAGGAGAGAGCCCCCCAGAATAGCAGAGTCTTGCCCCCGCAGCAGCCGTGGCCAAGCACCCATGTGATGAGTTGTTCCGGCCTCTGGGGGCTTCGAGACGCTCGGGCAGGAGGAGGGGCAGCAGCTCGAGGAGCGGGGCGGCGGCCCCGGGACCCCCCAGAGGGAGCCGCTCGGCCCCAGGGACGGGCAGCATCGAGAGCCCACCTCTGGGACACGGCACCCCCGGTCACCGGGGAGATGTGTAACATGTACGTGTGTGTGTGTGTGTGTGTGTGTGTGTAACATACAAACACATAACTGCAGACATGTAAAGGTAACGCTCTAGCCGAATGGAGGCTTGCAGCTAAGGTGTCTATAGGTTATGGTTGTATAGGGGGAATGTGTGTGTCATACGTGTGTTATAGATGAGTGGTATCTAATAGTTATTATTTATTGTGATAGCTCTGTGTAAATTTAAAATAAATGTAAGTGCATGCTCACACATAAAGAACTGGCTATATATTTTTAAAATATTGACAGAAATATATATTGAAATACAATATATGTGGGTGGGTGGGTGAGCACAGCTGGGCAGTGAGTGCACAGATCTCACCCCAGCTGGCTGGCTGGGAGCGCATCCAGCACAGGGATCCAGCACCATTTCCCCTCCTTCAGAACACTAGGGGTGTGTCAGTGTGAAGGCTTCTCTTCCTCCCTCCTAAAGAGGGGGTGGGGAAGAGAACACACATGTATAAATATATGGAGGTATAAATATTTGAGCTAAATGTATGGGGGAGGCTGTGTGTGTGTGTGTGCGTGAAAGAGACACAGAGAATGGGAGAAAATAGCCCCACCACACACACATTCTCTCTTATAATAGGCACAAAGGGTGAGTTTTGTTCACATACACATCTCTCATATATATATGTAGATATACATATATACAGAGTGTAAGGGGTTCACACACCATTCCCTGTCACTGTATATACACATATGTAGGCATAGATAGAAATGGGGGATGAGAGAGCAAGCGTGCTGTTCAAACACACAGTAGTCTCACTATACACACACATATATGTATAATGTAGACATGTATCTATATGTGAGAGCTCTGACACACTCTTTTCTCTCTTGACCTCTCTGTATGCACACATATATTTATAAACACACACAGAGAGAGCGAGCAACCGTGTGATATCAGACACACACTACCCCCTTGATATAAAGAATTGCAAATGTGCATCTATACTTAGCTGTTCACACACAGATCTGTACACACTGTTCTCTCTCACTATATACATACACATATGCATAGAGACACAGGCACAGAGCGAGCCAGGGCTGTTCACACACATTATTCTCTCTCTTGCTGTCTCAGATACACATGCACATACTCCTGAGAAGAAGAGCAAGAGCTATTGTCTCTCAGACACATATTTTTTATCACTGTCTCTCTCCTTGTCCCATATACATGTATAATATCTGAGGTGCATAAATGTATATATATATACACACACATATATATATATTCTCGCTCTGTATGGACATACATATGTAGGGAGCAAATGAGAGTTTTTCTCACGCCCACAATACCATCTCTATGGATGCATATATACATGTATACCGAGAGACTGCTCACACATAATGCATATATATATAAATATAATTAGTGTGCTGCTCACACAAACACACACTGTTCTCTCTTCATACATATATATATCTATATACTGAGCTGTTTTTACACACATGGCAGTCCTTTCTCTTGCTATATGATTACGTATATATGCATATAAACATATATACTCTATATAGAGAGTTGTTCTCATACATGTAATTCTCTCACTAAATTTATAGACAAGATGTTCACACGCACAGTTCTTTTGCTATGCACATATATATGTGTATGCAGAGGGGAGAGAGCTGTTCACACATAGTTTGCTCACTACATGTATATTAATTACATTTATTTAGAGAGAGCGAGCTGTTCACACGCAGATTCTCTTGCGAGATATATAAATATATACACACATTTATGTACAGAGAGAGCTTTTCTCTCTCTCACACACGTTGCCCCCCTTTCCATATGCATATATACGTATACACACATGCACACGCATATAAACCATATGTAAATATGTGTTTACGTGTATATATACATATATAAATGTATGAGAGCAATTCATGCACACAGTTTCCATCACTCTCCCTCTCCCCCTCCCCGCGCATATTCTCTGGGATGCATAAATATATACATATATATGTACATATGTTGAAATGGTCTTTCTCTGTACGTATATGCATAAGTAGAGATAGTAAGAGTAATTTTCACACACACACTACTCTCTCTTGCCTTATATATGAATATATAGAGGCATATATACATATATACACAGCGAGCTTGTTCATGCACAGTCCTGTCTCTTCATATGTACAAATGTACATATATGCACACATAATTAGAGGACATACTGTTTACACAGAAACACTATTCTAGCTCCATTCTGTGCATACATATATATACATATATACTCAGTGAGCTGTTTTCACACATGATACTCCTCTCTCTGTATGAATACATATATATGCATATAAATACACACATCTATATATGCTCTACTTATAGAGAGCCTCCTTTTCTCTCACATACACACACTTGTCTCCTTACAGATATAGAGAGCTGTTAACACTCACAATTCTCCTTATATATACACATAGATATGTAATATATACATAAATATATGTATAAATTTATAGATATGTAATATATACATAAATAAATGTATAAACTTATACACATATATGATATATACATAAATGTATGTATATATTTATACACATATATACAGAGACAGCTGTTTACTCACACAGTTACACAATCCTCTCTTGCTTTACACACACACACACACACACACACACACACATACACACACTCTGTTTGTACAGATATTGGGGGGGATGAGGTAGCAGGTCTCTCACTCTCTCTTCCCCTACTCTGCATATATATATATATGTGTGTGTGTGTATATGTATGTGTGCATGTATATATATATGTGCACACTGAAAGAGCTGTTCAGAGAGCAGTTTTTATACACACAGTACTTTTGGATGTATATATATATACACACATATATATGCATATATAGAGAGAGACTGTTCACAAGCATACAAATATAATTGTCTATGTGTACACAGACACATATATAATATAATATAATAAAAGAATATAATACTTTGAGAGTTCAGTTCACACCCCCACTACTACACCCCCCCACTTTCTCAGTCTCTGTCTCTATGTAAATTCATATATATACATATACAGAGAGAGTGAGGGATTTTCACACTTTCTCCCCTTGTCTCTGCATCCCCCCCTGCATGTATAAATCTATGCTGAGAGAGCTGTTCGTGCACAAATACATACACAGGAGTCTCTCTTGCCATACATACAGACACACACAGAGTGAGAGGAATTCAATCACATTTATCCTCTCCTGATGGGTGTGTATACATAAGTATACATTAACACATAAACTCAAGAAAAAGAGCAATACATTTTCAAACACACACCCATACACACATTTTGTGTCATTTTCTCTACCTCTTCCCCCTCTCTGGGATGCATAAATATATATTATTTACATATATCTATAACTATAAAATATAAAATTTATAAAAAGAAAAATTATAATAAAATATATACATAATAGAATAATAAATATATATTATTTATATAAATATATAAAATATATAATATATAAAATAAAAATTATAATAAATATATACATAATAGATAATAAATACATATTATTTATATTAAATATCTAAAAATATATTTTATAAATATATATAAATACTTATATATATTATATTATCTCTGGGATGCATAAATATATACAGGTATATGTTAATATTTTAATATATATTCTCTCTGTATGTATATTCATATGTTCTCACACAACACATTGCTCTTTTTTGTAAAAAATAAACTTATATACAAA
Source organism: Empidonax traillii (assembly GCF_003031625.1). Taxonomy (NCBI): domain Eukaryota; kingdom Metazoa; phylum Chordata; class Aves; order Passeriformes; family Tyrannidae; genus Empidonax; species Empidonax traillii. Next base: position 1,800 of record NW_020960923.1, on the reverse strand, counting down.
GTTATATTTTTATATATATATAAACTATTCACACAGATAATTCTCTCTCTATATGTATATATACATATATAACTAAAGTGCCATTTACATGCTCATATGTATATACAGAGCAGGAACATGTGAGCTGTTCACAAATCTGCACAATTCTCTCACATACATATCCTTAGAAATGGATAGAGAGCTCTTCACACACAAAATCTGATATATATATATATAGAGAGAGACATATAGATACATCGACAGATACATAGATATACACACATAGATACGTATGTGTATATATATATATATATATATATATATATATATATATATATAGGTACATATATATATGCATATATAAAAAGGGGAGAGTGACCTGTTCACTCACACACTTCTCTCTTGCTATATATATATACACACATATAAATGAGTATATATTTCCATATATTATAACATATATAATTAGAGATTATGATATTATATAATAATATAGTAACACATTAATAATAATTTTAGATAATAATAATTTATTATATATTTATTATTTAATATTTATTATATAATATTGTATTATTAATAATTTATTATATAATAATAAAATACATTATATCTCCCCATCTATACATGTATCCTTAAAGACACACAATATCCTCTCTCTCTGCCTGCATATATACATGCATCTTACAGTGAGATTGTGATCTGCTCATTCTTTCTCTTGATGTACATACACACACACATGTGCATATAATGCACTATTTACACACTGAGCATTCTCCACAAATACTTTATTTGAACCTTTATTTATATGTGTAACTGACCGTGTGTGTGTGGGTGTCTGTATTTTCTATCATTCTCTCTGTCTTTCCATCCTTCCCCCAAGAGGGAGAGAAAGACCTACACAGAGAATGGTAAAAAAATACCACCCTGACATCCTCTCACCCCTAAAAATGCACGTAGGGTTATCTAAGTGTGTGAGACTCTGGTCTCTCCCACCCTTTCTTCTGTTCTTCATGTATAATATCTAGGACTCATATACGTTATGTGTGTATGTGCATGTATTGATCTTAACATATATTCTGACTACCTGCATGTGTGTATATGGAGAGCAAGCATAAGGGTCATTGCCCTCTCCCAACTCACACACAAGTATCCCCATATCCACCTCTACATCCAATTTATTTAAATATTTATTTATGAGTCCGAATTTCCTTTAATTTTCTGTCTCCAGCTCCCCCCCTCCTCTCTTTCTCAAAGAACTACAAAAATAGCTAAACTACACCTGCATGTAAATGACCTTTTTCTATATAAACCAGACAGAAATATAGAAATAATATATAACTATATTTAAAAATGTAAATATATATAAAACACAAACACATAAGCATGTGGAAGAAAAATCTCTGTGTGTAGACGAGGAGAAAAAGTACACATGCACACACACAAAGCATATATGTATAATTTCAAATGTGTCTGTGTATGATCATCTCTGTCTCTCCATATAGGAGGTGATAGAAAATACGAACGTGTATATCTATATAATTAATAATTAAATGTTTTTATATAAATATATAAATAAAATAGATATGAGGGTAGTCATATCTCTGTGTGAGAGAATTTTTTCTCTTTCTCTGAATATATGGGTATATGAAGAAAGAAATACTTTATGCTGCTGAATGCACATGGGTAAGGCTGCAACCACATATGTCTCATGAATGGAAAACTGTAACCAAACTCACTTGTGCTCTGTCTCTGAGCCTTGGGAGATGTGTCTGTGTAATAGAGCAATACACACACACACACAACTCTGTGCTGTCTTGT
>NW_020960922.1:0-7303 GCF_003031625.1 Empidonax traillii | reverse complement strand
AAGGGATGATAAAATAACATTGGTAATTCTTCCTTTAGCTGGGAACCATTGGTGGCCCATTAGGATTCCAGATGTAGCCATGTGTGCTTTTCCATTTGTTTTCTAATGTCTAGTGCTTGGGCCCTTGGTACCTTGGCTGTGGTTGTCAAGCGTGTTGGCTTTTCAGCTTGAGGTCTTCCTGGAGAAACACACTGACCTACCTAATAGCTATAAAGCAGCTTATTGTCTTGGGCCTAGTTTGTTGGGACTAGCCAGAGTGAGGGCAGCTTCCTGTCAAAGGTCAAACACCAGCTTGACCGAGATTTCTATGGTAAACACTTGTAACTGGACCTCAAAACCTAGATGTTAAAATATAAAGAGCAAGATGTTTTAAAACATTATTTAGAAGACAGCAACCTGTTACAATTCATGTCTACTAAGAGTACCTTGGATTACATTCAAGTATTCAAGTATTATTATGTGGAATATATTTTCTAATTTCTTTTGCAGGCAATTAAAGTAATAAAATGAAATAATGACAGAGAAAAAAAATTCTAGGAAAAATAACAATGATGAGCTCTCTTTGCCTGAGAGGTGAAATAGAACATTCATTTTTTTTTAATGTAAGTTAGCATTCACAGCTGTCTTTATATACTCTTGTGATGTTGATTTAAGATAAAACACTTAACACATCAAGCTTACATTAGGCAAAGGCCTGGTAAGAACAGAGCTGTTGTTAAATTAAAGTTAGTGTACTGGTACTTCTTTATAAAGATTCAGACTGTCAAAATTGTTGACTTGCTTAGTCCAGCTGAGTTTCCAGGGACCATTTATGTGAGTAGCTCTCATCTAGACATAATTGTTTGTCAGTCTGCCCCTACCTGATTTCAGTGAGAGTATTTGAATAAGCACCGTTCAGTGTCATTACAGTCTACAATGATATGAATGCCTCTATTGAAGTAGTGACCATGCAAAAAAAATTATATTGTGAAAAATACTATTTTTTTTTTAAAGTCGTTTATTATATGTGTGTCTTTGGATAGAACTCAGTCCGAAACAAAGTAGTGTGAACACTCCTGAATTGTTTGTGATTATGTATGTGGGCATACCCTTGTTTTCATATGCATATGTATTTTATATAGTCATCTACCGGAATAAAACAAATTATCGGAATTCACTATTTTTGAGGTCAAAGAGCATCATGGAATGCTAAGGTACATCACATCATCTGTATTAACTATGCTTACCTTGCATTAAGAATATTTTGCTTTTCTGAGCTTTAAATCCAAGAGTTTTCCCAATAGGGGCATTTCTGAAATGTGAAAAGTTTTATATATAAGCCAGTCTTAAAGGTTCCATTGCAATTAAATCAAACACCCTATATCCATAATAAACGTAGGTGTCTAGCCCCACTAGTAAATGCAGGAACACACAAATGGGATTCATTATTCAAGATGCAAAGCACAAAATCATTACCAGAGATTCAACTGGATCCATGTGTCTGAGGAAGTACTGGTGGCAACCCATTTATCTCCTGCATGTGACAATCCAGACTTGCATTATTTTTACAGCCAAACAGTGGAAAGTTTTTGCTATTGGTGAGAAGCTGGTGTGAGTAGTCCAGCTTAAGTCACAAGGACTAGCTGTGTACCTAATGTCTTTTGGAGATCAGTTTGAGAGAGTTCAGACCCAAATTAGCCACAGCCTATCCTCTAACCATGGGATGAGAACCCACCTGTCCTCTGGTGAAGCTTCTTGTCTAACAAAGACTGCAGAATTCCTGAGGTGACAGCAAGAAAGTGGTTGCTGGTGAGTGGTTAGAACCATCACATGAAATAAGAAATATAATTTTTTGGTGTTTTTTCCCTCTCTTGTTACCAAAGTTGATCTAAGAACAGAAAATAGCTTTGCTGACCTTTACAAAAATACCTGAATGAGTACTTAAAAAAGAAAATGAGACTAAAAGTGGATGGCTGGAGGGGACATGGGTAGAGGGAAAAAGGGTTGTAGAGAAAAAGCAATGAACTGAAGAGCCCAAGTGGATGAGACTAGCCTCATCTTGTGGCGCAGGCATGTGAGTTATCAAGAGCACTACTCCAGTGTTAAGCTCTCCTGAGAAGAACTGGCTGAAATTCTTGCTCATCAGTTCACCTATTTTCTTCCCTGAGCTCTCTATATATTCATTGTGTATCATTTACCATGTTTATATTCCACATACTACATCAGAAGAGGGTTAGCTTTCAAATGGCAAGACTATCAGAAGTTTATGAAGTCACTTAAACTAGCAGAGAATTCAAAGCATAGTAAGAAGTACTTACTTTAATAGTGTCATAACGGTAACAAGGTTTATGGGCATGCCTGACTCTTATTTGTACCATTAGATTCCTGTAGTAGAGTATATACTGTGCTTTCATACATTATATGTTTTTACTTTTCTCTGCTTGGAGAATACTGAGAATAAAATCGTAATCAATATAGAAATTTTCGTAAAGACATTCTTCTGTCTTATGTAATACTGTGAACTGTGGTGCATTCTAGTCCACTTGACTAGCTTTTTCCATAGCTGAATCACTGTGATAGTTCCTTTCTTTGGTCATATCTGCTCTAGCATTATGTTGCTAGACAACTTTAGAACAGAACCATTTCTTTAGCAGGTGGAAGACCGGAAACTGGCTAAATCCCAGCCCCTTGGCTTCTTAAATTAGCATGTTATTTAAGAAACTATTGAGACTGCTAGATCAGCAAATGTCTTTGTGGATAACTCCATGTCCATGTCAAGGTAGGCTACTGACAGCTGCCTGGTTAATGGCCTCTGCTCTGTCTGTTTCATGCACGGTGGCTTCCAGTGACAGGTCTGCAGATACCATTGTCATATTTTGAACTAGTACTTATAGGAAACATTAAATAATTTAAGAAATCCAAGGGTGAGGAAAATGTTTGTTGTCTTTTTCTGGCATTTGCTCTCTTTGGCCATCAAAGATAAATACAACATGCTGGCAATACTTTGAGGATTCTTATCACCCTTGACCTTTCCTGGCCTTAGTTGGAGTCAGCTGCTGTACAGCTGGGCAGTGACTTGCAGTATGTGTAAGGGCATTTGAATATCGTCACTGCTGACAGCCACATACTGAGATACTGACAGCAGTGTTCACATTTTTAGTAAAGTAGCCCAAGATTTTTACCCTCCTTTGAACTGTATTCTGCAGATGTACAAGAAATTCAGATCAGGTCTTTCTGACTCTTGACTGGTAAGGAGTTTTAAAGAACTCACCTCTACTCTGGATCTTATTACAAAAATAAGCTTTGGAAACATTGTATTGCTGTACACAGTTCCAGATGTGTTGTGAAGAGGGAAGAACTCTGCAGCAACAAAATGGCAGAGAAATCAAATACTTGATTCTGTTCACTGTTGTAGATTGTCCCCTATTTTTATTACAACTGTCTCTAGTATAGTGCAAGAAAGAAGTTGCTTTGCAATGCATACAAAATATTAACTGATAGAGGTCAAATACTGCTGGATCTTGTAGTCAAGAATTTGTCATTTAAAATTTCAAAGTACTCATTGTAAGACTAATTGCATCCTTACTGTGGGAGAATTTTGGTGGTGGATGAGCTCATCTTTAAGTTTGTGTGTCAGTATGTTAAAGTATAATTTAATTAAGAGGAAAACATCGTTGATCTTGAAATGAAAAACACCGTGCAAACAGAACAAAACAAAATGTCAACTGAATATTGTCAGAGATTAAAATAACTGTTCCTGCATCTCTATTTATTTTCTCTGTTCAACATTTGAATATTTTAAAGACAGAGGAAACAGAAGTATTCTATGGAATTAATTCGTGACTCCTGCATGAAACAGGGAAATAGGAAATAGTTTTCTTGAAGAAAACTATGCAAAATGTGTTTTAAAGAACTAACATTTTACTTTATTACAGTTTTTGAGGAGAAACAATAGTAAAAGCATCTTTTTAATGTTTGAGGTTTTAGTTCAAGATTTTTTTGCAATACCAGACTTAAGATATGTAAAATTGCAAAAGGGATGTTCTTGTTACATCCACCATGCAAGCCAGAGTTAAAAGATGAAGGATCTAACCATTGTCTGTAAATGAGCAGCCTGCATTGGGTCCTCTGCCCTGTGATAACCATCATTGAGAAATGGTCAATTTTGTCATATATCAGAAAACATAGTTCTCTTATTGCTCCTTTATAGAACTGTCAGTGAATATTCAAGACTTTATTTCCTTGGAAGATACAGAATTAACACAGTGGAATTTTGTTTTAACTAATGTAGAATGATCATGCTAAAGACTTTTCTATATTTTGGTGTGGAGACCAAATCTAAAGTTGGCTAGATTGCTTCTCAGGTAAGTGAAACACCTTGGATTGACACCCTCCATACCAGAACATAACACACTGAGCTTTTTGGTGAGTCTGAAATTTTAACCAATAAAGGCATGCTTTATCTTTTATAGTCTATTTCTGATGCTGTGCATTTTGCTCTTTCTGCACAATGATACTGTTTAGCACTACTGCTGAAAGGCAACCTCAGACTGAAGCTGGCCTGTACCTGCTTCCATCAGGTAAGAGATGTTGAGCCAATTCTGGACTGAGGAAAGATTTGAATCCTAAGATTTGAACCACATTTCTAAGGTTTCCCACACACACAAAAAAAGACTGAGACTAAGCACTACCAATAGTAGCAATACTTACTTTGTTAGTGGTGTTTAATTAGTACCCACAGATAAGTTTTCACAAGGTCCTTGTCTGTGCATGCATCTAGTGTGCTGTAAGTTTACATATTGGATTGTGCCCCTTGTGTGGCTTGTGTGTTGCTCTCCTGAAGTTTTGAAACCTGAAAAGTCTTAAATGGCAATCAATTTATCTGTGAAAGGCAGATATTGATGGGCAAAGAAGCATTGCCAGGAGCTTGTTGAACACTGAGCTTAAAGATTTGCCTTCAGGGTTAGGCATCTCCTGAACAGTGGTTCTTGGAAATATGTATGTCAAGTTGTCCCAAGTCTTATTTTAGAAGCTTGTTTCCTCTGCTAGTTATTTCATATTTTCATGGAAATCAATAGTTAAAACGTGAAATTAAATCAACTTTGTTGAATTTAAATGCCAGTGAAAGACTTGTGTCACTTCTATTCAGAGTAAGCCTAACTCAGTCCGCTTAATGACAAGGTGACCTATTTTGATCCTCTTCCATCATCATCCTCATTTTAATGGAACTTCTATGAAATTACATGCCAAAGGGAAACAACCTATTAATAAATAATTGATAACTGTTATGACCGCAGTTGGTGTCATTCAAGAATCCAGAGTGTTTATGCATAAGATGATACATAAAATGGTAGGTGGTATGGAAGTTTACATAAGATACTGGTGCTGAAGAGTGACTTGTAGGTGCCCAAAGATTTTTTTGGGCCCTCCCTGTATTTTCCACTAAAGAAAAACAGCTAAAGCTGCATTCTGACTGAGAAGCAGCTAGAAAAATTGTTCCAAGAGGTGCCTAAAAGTGTGTGGGGAAAACCTCTCAAGCTACATAAGTCAGTAGACCTTGTTTTTAGGTAATTTGCTTCCTATCCTGTAAGGAGCAAGGCTGGAGCTCACTGTACTTCAGCTGGTAGTTAGTGCATGAAGTTATCTCTTATGTTACCTTAAGTACAAAGCATCTTGAGATCGGCAGATAAATTAGAATTATTGTGCCCTTTTTCTTTTAATTTAGCTGTTTTACTTATGGGAGCCTTCATTCAAAACAATGTTGACTTTGCATTGTTTTCCCAGTTGGTTTCTTCTGCAGTGCTGTTGGGGGTCTTTGACTGGCTGTGAGTCTTGATCCTTCTTATAGTCAAAGTGACTTTATTGGCTCCTATTATATGATTATTTAAACAATGTCAGTATGGAAATTTCTCCTTGACAAAGAATATGCAGAAGGAATTTCAGACTAAGGTTTACCTGTTTTATGTTACATATGCAGAAAGACTTGCATAGAGCCCACTCTTTTTTAAGAAGAGTGAACATTCACTTTACTACTATTCTTGCTTGAGTCTGTCCAATCTTTGTTCACATCAAAAAAATTATTAACACTGTGGTATTTTCAAAAGTCTATGCCTCTATACTGAGGCATATACTCAGTAATTATCACACTTATATGCATATATGCATATTTTCTTATTGCAAAGGTTTAATTTGCATATATCTCAATTGAGAAAATGGGAAACCAAAAATAAGGTGCTTTACTGGGTGAAGTAAAGTTACTCTTGAAATGCCTGTTTGCAATCAATCTGTGATAATTCACTCTACAAATGAAATTATTTCTCTAATAATGTATTGAGCTAAGTTCAGTGTTTAGTTGGAGCTGACCTTAAATCACCTGAATCATTTGATTTAAGACTTCTAGTCATCTTAAAAGAAAAATTCAGAAGGAATAAGCACTTTTATTTGTACTAATTTTCAAGGATTGTTTCGTTGTTTAATAAAATATTTTTGTGTTACACTTTTTATTTTTAGAATGAACAGTTCTGTTTAGTGATGTACAGTAATTGATACTGACTGAAAAGTTGCTGTCTGTCTGAGAGAATGCCAATTTTTTTGTTGTTGATGCCGCATTTTGAGAAATACTTATAAGGTGTTCACAGGACACACTGGGTTTTTCTTCATTTTTTAGACAGTTTAGTTGTCTGGATCAGCGCTTTTATACTTCCATGGGCTTGTACAGTCTTTGAAGTCCTTTGAAGGTAGATCAATAAAACTGTAATAATTATGTTATTAACGTAGGTAGTTGATTCATGCTTTTTAGGCAATAAAGACATCTAATAATCTAGATTAAAAACAACTAATAAAACCACAGTGTAGTTTGGATTTAATAGGCAATAATGTATGAATTGAGTTACTTCAGTTTCTTACAGAACTTTCTCAATTTTGAAAAATTAAATTTAGTGCTTGGCATGAGGAGACCTTAAAACAAAGTTTCTTCTTGTAAGAATGTGAGCATTTTTCTTCATGCTAACATAGAATATAATAGTCCAGGGAATGGGCTATTAAGCCAAGATGCTGTATCACTGACTCCAAATTTATAAAGTTGTTTTTCAGTGTATTTATGTGAAAACATAGGTGGAGTGACTGAAGGTGGCATATCATTTGTTTTACATTAGATATTCTAGTTTGTTGTAATCAAATTTTGTGTAATTGTGTGTAAGAATAATAAATAAATGGGCATTTAGAAGGTTTATAGGTAAGATTTTAGAAGGTTACTTTTCCGGCTTATTTTTATACAGTGGAATTTTTGATGCTACAGTAAATTAAGAAGTTGGATGATTTTCAT
>NW_020960921.1:2575-7308 GCF_003031625.1 Empidonax traillii | reverse complement strand
CAGCACATGGCTATTGCCTGGGTGAAGAGGAACATCAAGGCCTTTGGGGGTGACCCAGAAAACATCACCATCTTTGGGGAGTCGGCCGGTGCTGTCAGTGTCTCCCTGCAGGTGAGTTGTGTCTGTCACTCCCCGCTAGAGCCACTTCTGTGTAAATGGGGGAGAGGGACCCCTCGGCACTGTGACACTTTCCTCCCCAGGCTGGGTGCACAAGCTGCGAGGTGATCAGTGGGGTGTGGCACATAATGGTGTCTTCATGAGTTTTTACCTGAAAGCCTCTTGTTTCCATTCTGCACCCCAGACCTTGTCCCCAAAGAACAAGGGCCTGTTCAAGAGAGCCATCAGCCAGAGCGGTGTCGGGGTCTGCAGCTGGGCCATCCAGAGGGACCCCCTCTTCTGGGCTAAAAAGGTAACATTCAGGTCTTTCCTGAGTGACTGGAAAAAGACCAAAATATTGATTCCCTAGAGGGGAGCATAAATAGGAGCTGTGCCCAACTGAACTTTGGAAACGTGATGCTTTGTAGATTAAAACAAATGCACCCCTCTGCCTCTATAACAACAACCCCTGTCTTTGGGAGGTAATGCCCTGTGGTTTCTCTCTCTCTCCTCCTGCAGCTTGGAGAAAAGCTGGGCTGCCCCACAGACAACACAGCCATCTTGGCCAACTGCCTTCGTGTCTCTGACCCCAAAGCCTTGACACTCGCCTACCACCTTCAGCTGACAAACCTGCCCTGTAAGTCCCCTGACCCATGTGGTGATTCCCCATCCACTCAGGGCTCCCCAAACCTCTGGCAGGACACCGGGGTGATTGCCAGGAGTGTTGAAGCAGTGCTTGTGTCCTTCAGAAAGAGGGCAATAATGACAGATCTTGCAGTCACCCTTCCTTAGGCAGGTGCACACTGTGCTGGATGAGCACAGCCCACCTCAGCCTAACTTTTTCACAGCTCTTTGAGTCATTGCAGAACACACACCTGTCTGTTCTCACCTCCTCACAGATTCTGGGTTTGTCTCCTGCTGCAGCTCCCTTGGTGCACACCCTGGCCATCACTCCTGTTGTGGATGGAGATTTCCTGCCAGACATGCCAGAGAAGCTCTTTGCCAACGCTGCTGACATTGACTACCTGGCTGGGGTCAATGACATGGATGGGCACTTCTTCGCCGGTGTGGATTTACCCGCCATCAATGGCCCACTGAGGAAAATCTCTGCGTGAGTGGGAGAGGCTCTGAAAACCCTCAGCAGGAGGGATCTTCTCTTTAATGTGGCTCCCAAACTCTGAGCACTTGGACTTGAGTGGACAGGGCTCGACCTCCAAAACAGGCTGTCACTCCGAGCCTGGGTGCCCAGGGCTTGTGTTGCTGAGCCCAGAGCCTTCAAGAGAAAGAGCCAGGCAATGGACTTGCCCCACTGGAAGCTACTGGTCAGTAAGTAGTTGATATTACTTGTCTTTTCAGGGAACAGGTCTATGATTTGATCAAAGGGCTGACCGTGGACAGGGGCGAGGCTGGAGCCAATGCCACGTACGGTATCTACACCCAGAGCTGGGAGGAGAACCCGAAGCAGGAGGTCATGAAGAGGACAGTGGTGGACCTGATCACTGACTACATCTTCCTGGTTCCCACCCAGTGGGCCCTGAATCTGCACCTGCAGAACGCCCGGTGAGCAGCTCTGCCCTGGCAGGAAGACTGAGCTGGACTGGGGGGCCAAAATGCTGCATTCCCAGCATTAGGGGTTGAGGAGCTGGTTAAGAGAGCTCTGCTCTTCACTCACAGCTGCTTAGCCAGTCTGTTTTATTTCCCCAGGAGTGGCAAGACATACAGCTACTTGTTCTCCCAGCCGTCACGCATGCCCATCTACCCCAGCTGGGTTGGGGCAGACCACGCTGATGACCTGCAGTACGTCTTTGGCAAGCCCTTTGCCACCCCTCTGGGCTACCTGCCCAAGCACAGGACTGTCTCCAAGGCCATGATCGCTTACTGGACCAACTTTGCCAGGACTGGGTGAGTGATTCCTGTTCCACATTTGTGGTTTGCTGGGACCCTTCAGCCTGCTGCCTTTGTCCAGTAACTTCTCAGGATCATTCCCCAAAGCAGGGTGTTCTCTGTAGTTCTGTTCTGAGCCAGGCTCTGTATCTCCCAGTGGTGGAGTTTGCTCTGGGTCCTCCTCATCCATAACACACCTGAGGAGAGGAGGAGCATCTTCAGAGCTTGTGAACTCTGATTATACTTAGTGATGAGGTTCATTCCTTAATACTTGTGTTCATACAGGACTCAAATCCCTGCATGTAGCCAGGGATGATGCCAGTGGGGACTGATGGAGGAGACTGCAGGTTGGCAAGTCACTCCTGGCAGGCAGAATTCCTATTGCTTGTGCTAGTGTCAAACACTCTGTGTGCACTCACTAAAAGCTTTATCCACAAGCTTCCATGATAAAACTGAACTTGTCTGTCTCTTTTTTCCCAGTGATCCCAACAAGGGGAATTCGGACGTGCCCGTTTCCTGGCCAGCCTACAGCAGCAAGGGCGCTTACTACCTGGAGATCAACAACAAGATGAACAAGAACTCCGTGAAGAAGGACCTGAGATCCCAGTTTGTGACCTTCTGGAACTCGGTCTATCGGAGCCTGCCACAGGTTGCCAACATCACCCAGTCGGAGTTAATGTTCTGAACCTAAGCAAAAAAGCACTTTTTAAAGATCAATTAAAGGCTTGTTTGTAACTGAGCGACTCTGGTTCTCCTCGTGTTTGCCATGCCAGGGTTTTGTCACTAACCTGAATGTCAGGCAGGAAGGACCATCTGTGGGCGGTGTGTGTGTCCCCTGGCCCGTGACACCCTGATGTCCAGGGAAGCTGTTGACAGCCAGGGCCCAGTGTCTCCCCTCTCAGCCTGTTGGCTCTGGGGTTGTTTTCCCTCATTGCCCACGTGGTCCCAGGCAGGACAGCACCAGTCCTGACTGGATATCCCCATGTTACCATCAGTGTCCCTGCTCATACCAACCAGCTCCTAGACAGCTGCAGTGCAACAGGTGAATACAAACCAGTCCTGACCTGTTGCTGATCATCGCTCAGGAACTGACTGGGGCAAAATAAACCCACGTGGGATGTGATTCCACAGGGGGTTTTGGGTAGAGGCTGGGCTGGACCAGGCTGGGGAGCTCCAGCTCCAAGCAGGCAGGGCAAGGAGCACAACCAGCCACAAGCCTCATCCTACACATTCCCCTCTTCACCCACCAAGGCAGAGCCTGGCCCTGGTACCACACAGTGCGGTCTGTGGCTGTGCTGGAGCTGTCCCAAAATCCAGGTTCATGTGGGTGGAATAACCTGGGCTGGTGTGAGACATTGGGGCCGTGCTGCAGACACAGGCAGGAGAGCAGGGGTTGTGTGGATGTGGAGATTCTGCTGTGCATGTGGAGATCCTCCATGCAGAGGGGCTGGAGGGTGGGGAGCCCAAGCCAGGAGGGGCCAGGGCAAGGGCCAGGGTGAGGGAGCACCCCCCACACTGGAGCTGACCTCCTGCTGCTTCCAGTGAGCTGGAACCAAGGGCAGGGTTTGCAGGAGTCAATGCCATATGTTCCTGTGGCCCATGACCACCTGGTCCCAGTTCAGTTTTCCAGAACATTCTGTGAGATCTGCAAGAAACATCTTTCATATTCTCACCGGTGTCCTTCATCTGCACCTTTTAAAGGAATAGGAATTTCTAGATTGAACTGGTACCTGCATTTCCCTCTTGCTTTGCCCCTGTACCACTGAGTAGCTGCAGTAGCTGCAGGAGGGCAAATGCAGAGGGTGAAGCCTTTAGTGCTCAAATACATTTCATGCAGATCAGGCCCAGGTGCCTGAGGTTTTTGTGCCAGAGCACCTCTGTCAGTGTGCAACTGGATGCAGCTTGGAAGGGTATCTTTAATATAAATGTTCTTTCCTCAGTGGTGTCATGAGAGCCTTTCATGGTACCAGGATGTGATGAGGGAGGTTGAACCAAAGTTAAATCAGCCCGTTGCTCACCTGCCTGAGTCCCTTCTCTTCTGAAATCGGGAGCACAAATTTCATTTTTGCAGATTCACTGAAAAGCTCCAATTACAACATAAAATGCATATGAATCCTTTCCTTTGTTCCTTCTCTTAGGAATCCATCTACATTTTCCATAAGGAGCCTTACCCCCTTATGGCAGATGTTCTACCAGCTCTGTGATTGATTGTGCAAAGGTGTTGCACAGGCAGCTGAGTGTTCTGTTAGAGGCAGACTTCAAAGCCTTTCCACTCCACTCTCTCTCCTTCACAGATACAACAAGCAGGGAGGATGGCAAAGAGCAGCTGGCAGATGAGCCTGCAGAGAGATGAGGGTGATGAGGGTGAGGAGGAGGAGGAAGGCTTCAAGCCTTGTAATGGGAGTGACAATGAAGGGAAGACAGAAATTCTGGACTATGTGTGAACTTGATGAGAAGTTTGGCTGATGTTGGATGGAATCATCCTTAAGGATTGATGTCCTTTTCTGAGTCTGGTGCATTGCCCGCATGTTCTGAGGGAGGGTGGGCTGGGAGTGGGTCTGTGTGGGGGGACTGGCCAGGGCAAGGTGTGGGTGCTGGTGGCTTGGGAAGACTAAGGCATGAGGAACTGAGCAATGGATTGTCTCTTCTCCGTGGTACCCCCTGTAGCTGGGTGTGGTGCACACCGAGGGCGGTTTTGTGGAAGGCGAGAGTAAGAAACTGGGACTGTTTGGGAGCTACGTCGACATCTTCAG
>NW_020960921.1:0-2052 GCF_003031625.1 Empidonax traillii | reverse complement strand
GTCTCTTCTCCGTGGTACCCCCTGTAGCTGGGTGTGGTGCACACCGAGGGCGGTTTTGTGGAAGGCGAGAGTAAGAAACTGGGACTGTTTGGGAGCTACGTCGACATCTTCAGAGGCATCCCCTTTGCTGCCCCTCCAAAGACTCTGCAAGACCCTGAACCTCATCCTGGCTGGGATGGTAAGATCCAAGCTTTGAATGCCTTTGGTTTGGGATTTTATTTTTGCTTCTCTCTCTTCTGTCTAGTTCACATGGGAAAAGGTCCCACTTTGTCACTCCCTCAGACCGCTTACAGTGGCTGAGGAGGCTTTTCTGCCTCTGCACAGGACTCAGAGAGCAAAGGATGGGTGGACAGACAGACTGAAAACAGTGGTTGGAGTTGATGTGATGGAGTTGAGTGATGTCCCTAATTAGGACATGCTGTCTTCCCTCTCTCCTCTCAGGAATACTGAAGGCAACAGAATTCAAGAATCGCTGCATGCAGATGACGCTCACCCAGACTGATGTCCGTGGGAAAGAGGACTGTCTCTACCTGAACATGTGGATCCCTCAAGGCAGGAGACAGGGTATGTGCTTGGTAGGGACCTGGGCAGGAGATTCCCAGCTGCCAGATTATTCTGGAGCAACTCTCAGCAGTTACATTCCCATAGTGGGCAAGTGCTGAGCCGTGATTTCCATGAGGAAAGGTGGGAACTGTGTCAGGCAATGAGCCCAAGCTGCAGCCTCTTTGGAGGTTCAGCCTCTTGTGCAGAACGAGGATTTTCTTGGCCACAGGTGATTGCAGAGTCTGTTCCTGCCCAGGTGCAGTGATGCTCAGGGAGCGGGTGAGGGGATGGAGAGGCTGCACCTCCTGGGGTTCACTCTGCTGCTCTTGCTCACCTCACAGTCTCTACCAAACTGCCTGTGATGGTCTTCATCTATGGTGGTGCCTTCCTGGTGGGAGGGAGCCAGGGACTCGATTTCCTGAATAAATACCTGTACGATGGCGAGGAGATCCCAGCACCAGTCCTGACTGGATATCCCCATGTTACCATCAGTGTCCCTGCTCATACCAACCAGCTCCTAGACAGCTGCAGGTGCAACAGGCGAATACAAACCAGTCCTGACCTGTGGCTGATCATCGCTCAGGAACTGACTGTGGCATCCATCTACATTTTCCATAAGAAGCCATACTCCCTTATGGCAGATGTTCTACCAGCTTGTAGTGGTTTTGAGACTAGGCCTTCCTTGGTGACCAGGTTGTAACCAAGGAACCAAGGCCACGTTCCCAGTAATCCATACGATTTTTACGTAAGCAAGAGTATAAATAAGAAGAGAGAGGAAGCTCTCGCTCTCTTTCTTCCAGCGGATCGAAGGCAAAGGTAGCTTTGCTGTCGCTCTGCCCGGGTGAGGGAGTGAGGCCTGGTCCGCCTACTTGGCCTTAGGCAAAGAGTGCCAGAGGCTGTTTGGTGTGGTTCGCTGTTTCTCTTGAGTGAAGTATTTGCTTTTTATCCCTTTTTACTCCTTTTTTTTCCCTTTTCCCTTTCCCTTCCCTTGTCCCTTTTGGGGGGTTCCTTGTGAGTGTGAGTGTAATAGCGTATATAATTCCATTTATATATATCAATGTTTGCCTTGAAATTCAGTTCGGTTTGGGTTCTTTTGAGTTCTTTTTCATGATCTTTTTCGGTTGTCTGTGAGAGAGGGAGAGGGAGGGGGGAAGGTTTTGTCCCTGTGGTCCGGGCACTTGGCTGGGAGCCAAGTCCAACCTGGGACAAGCTCTGTGACTGAATGTGCAAAGGTGTTGCACTGGCAGCTGAGTGTTCTGTTAGAGGCAGACTTCAAAGCCTGTTGTTTATATCCTGTCCATTTCCTTCAGTCTCCTTAACAAATACAACAAGCAGTGAGGATGCCAAAGGCAGCTGCCTGATGAGCCTGCAGAGAGATGAGGGTGAGGAGGCTGAGGCAGGTGAGGAGGAGGAGGAAGGCTTCAAGCCTTGTAATGGGAGTGACAATGAAGTGAAGACAGAAATTCTGGACTATGTGTGAACTTGATGAGCAGTCTGACTGATGCTGGA
>NW_020960920.1:10346-13959 GCF_003031625.1 Empidonax traillii | reverse complement strand
CCTGTTATGAATATTGTAATTTATGTTGTAATCATTGCCAAACCTGTATAAAAAACTCACTGTAACCTAACCAAGGCGGAGCCTGTTTTCCCAGCACTAGCTGGCAGGCTGCCCGGCCGTCAATAAATAAATACCTGCTGCTTTAGACATAAAACTCTGTCTAAACAGTTTTTTTATCTGCTCTTTTCTGGGCATCAATATGATTAAAACTTTTTTTTGTTAAATATATTTATTTGGTTTTAATTTTTTTTAGAAAAGATAAATTGAAAGTCTTGAGAGTTACTTTCTAAGAAAAAATCAGTGATTAAGGTTGGGAGAATCTGTGCTGTATTCCATTTACATAAAAGTACAAAAGCTATTTTACTTTTATCATTGTTATGAACACATAATAAACAGACATTCACAAAAAACCCAAGCAAAGATCCTATCCTAATGTCAAGAGACTACTGACTCATTGTTTTTTACCCACAGACTAAGCTGTCCCCTGAAGCATTACAAAGAACTTCATGTCTATGTTTTAGTTCGCACTTTTAAATACATCCCTGTCTTTTCCTTTACTGCAAAGGGAGCTTCAGCTGTGAATTAGTGTCTCCTTAATACCAGATAAGTTACTTATTACCTCAATTTATATAGGAAAACTTTTTAAATGGCTTTATGTAAGATCCAACCATTCTGGTCTGCAACTTAACTTCATATTATCTTTAAGGATATTTTTCCATGTAAATGGAAAAAATGGATATTTTTCCTTGAAAAAAAATTTTGTCTTGAAATCTATGGCTTTATGTTATGAATATTTATATAACAGAATGATGGAAAAAAAGGAGAGAAAGATCTAGGATTTTAGTTGTATTTACCAAAATTGACAAACTACTAAGGAATACACATACGCTGAAATTTTATACTGTCCTAAGTGTACTTTGCACACACATTCATTTCTTATTTCTTTACTTCAGAACTATCTAGTCATGTGCTGTGCTACATAAAATTAACATACACTGTTGTATTTCTGGCAAAATAAACCACTAAACATAATTTAGAAGTTTATTTAATGTGTTGAAATTTGAATACATATTCAGAGACATTGAAAACAATATCTTTTCATGGGTGACAATTAAGTGAAAATCTGACATTCTTTAGATATATTGCAGATAAAGTACTTCACAAATCATGTGAATATCCTTTTCTGCTACAAACAGCACTTGAAATGAATGGCCTTGACTTTCCTTTCTTTTTTTCTTTTTTTTTTAAAGCTAAACATTTTGTTTATTGATAGCAAGCATACCTCTGATGATGTGCTCTCTACATAAATTACTAGGTGTTTTTCATTCCCCTTCCAGGGATTTCTTTGCAGCTGAGTTTGTTGAAAACTCTGCTCATACATGAAGCGTTAAACAAGGGGATTTTTTCTTCTTGGAAAGTATATGTTATTGTCACAGATAGAACAGTAAAGAACCCTTTTAACTGGCGTGGGTATAAACTTTTTGTGTGCCTAAAGTTATAGGATTTTCCTTATAAGTTGCTTATTATTTATACCTTGTAGACTCTTGCCTTGTGTTCCACAATTAAACTAATTAAATTTGAGTATATGTTCTGGTTTTCTGCAAAATAAACATCATTATTTGATTTTCTTTAACTGTATTTAAGGAATCCACTCAGCAGAGGACACAGGATTCCGCAAAGGGTAGATCTTGGAAGTGGAGTTTGTCCAATAAAAGAAATGAACCTATGAAATCCAAATATTAAATCAATGAAAGTGAGGCAATTAAAAAACAAAATACAAAATTTTTTTTGTTATGTATTGTAACAAAAAAAAATTGTTAATTTAATTTATATTCTCCAATTAAATACTGTTCCAATCAGTTGTCTTGACAACATGCTTTGAATACTGCAAATTGGAAGCAATGGCACTGGGAAGCCTACACGTAGTAAAGCAGCCATGAGGACACAGAAGAATACTCAGTATTTATCTCTTGCCATTGTTACTCATTTTTTCTGTGGAGTATGACCCCACAGCATTCATTGTGGTGCACCCCAGGGGAAGACAGTCATAAGTACAAAACTAAAGTTATATCTTCAGGAGAGTGTAGTGAAAATCTCCACCTCATTGTTCTCCTGTTGCAGCTGCCTGCTATGTAAGGCAACCTTTTTAAAAAATGTAGATCAAAACTTTGGAAAATTGTTTAAAAGTCCATTATCAAGATTAAATTAAACTACTTCAAGCACAGTAGATGAATTATGTATTAAAGAAAATGTATTCAGTACAGTAATTTACTGAATAATAAAGGTATAATGCCATCTTTTGAAAACTAGAAGTACAAAGAAAATAAAATTGTGTTTACAGTGTAGCTTTTCTCGAATTGTGTTTAATCAAGAATTTCAAAAGTTTGGGAATTGATGTCACTCTTATTCAGAAACCAATGAAATATTCCAGAAGAATAAGGGAAATAAGTGAGAAGATGTGAAGGAAAATAAACATAAATAATTTGTATTATAGGTATTCAATTCTGGTTCAACCTGACTTTGGCTGAAGACTTCAAGACTTCCTTAAAATCAGTGACTATTCTAAATCACTATTAGGCAGTTTCTGTCTCCTCTAATAATTTGTCTTGTACAAGTAGAAGTTAGCTACTCATCACCAGGACAGTGATGTCTACTACACACCTAAAAGAGGAGGGTGGTCTTGGAGCCTTTCACAGGTTCAGAAAAAACATCCAGTTACATCTCAATGTCATCCCCAACCACTCAGTTTCTGCAGGAAAACTAACAGAACATAGCTGATGCATGATCTGGAAGTGAGGTCCAGATTCCCCTCGGTTCAAATTTTAAACAATAGGGGCCAAGATACAGTGAAGAGTGCCTCTGTCTAATTGTTTCTATGTGGATAGAGATGATGTTCTAGCTTAAGATTTAGACCAATCTCTCAAGACAAACTTTGATTCCAAAACCTAAGCCCTGTTTGTTCAGTCAAACATGAGTCATATTGATTCTAGGTACATCGCTGTGTTAACATTAATAAAACAGGCAGAATTATAAATCAAAAAGTGAGATTATGAATTCTTCACTGTAAAACTTTATAAAACTTATGTAAGGTTCAGGATTCTGAACACAATTATTTTGACTTATGAGTAACATTATTACAGATTTGAAAATGTGTTAAAGATGCAGTAAAGAAAGAAGGATAATCATAATATTATAATATCAAGTATCAGTAGAGGATACATTCTTTTCACACTATTTTTTATTTCTTTTTTTGTTTTCCTATGGTTTTGTGAATGCATGTGAAGAGATTATGGAGAGTGTTACCTGTATGCTTGGTTTTCATTTTTCTTTTAAAGGAAGGGGAGGTAATAATAAAACCTCTCAATTGCCTTAGATATAATACTCGTATAATTGAAAAAAAAAAAAAGTGAAAATTATGATTAGATGGGGTAGAACAATTACTTCTTATGTACAAATGCCAGATCCAGAAGATTTTATAGCCTTCATTCCTGAAATTTAAACATCTTGTTTTGAAACTGACCCTATATTTTCCTAAGCATAGTAAACAATTCCTCTTTTAGCTAACAAAAAAAAAAAAAAAAAAAAAAAAAAAAAAAAAAAAAAAAAAAAAAAA
>NW_020960920.1:6660-9209 GCF_003031625.1 Empidonax traillii | reverse complement strand
AGTTGTCTTACTACAAAGAAATGGTCTTCATACCTGAAAGAACTCCTTCTTAAGGCTGAGATAAAATCACATGTGATGGAGAATGACTGAGGGATTGAGTTAAACACCCTATATAAAGGCTAATGTTTGCCTGTCTTCCACTCCTGAACTAATAGCTTATTCCTTTACCTGCTGGTCAAGATCAGAATAAGGGGGTTTATTTTGCTTATTTTTTGCTTATTTGATATTTTATATACTTTATGGATTATTTTTCTCAAGAAAATTATCCCCTGAGACCGATTTTTTTGAGGGTATAAGGGGGCTCTCTGCTTTCTCACAAAAAATTCTGGACTTAGTATATGCTAAATCCAACCCAACAATTTAGCAAGCATCAGGTACTAATTCCAAAATGGAAGTATTTCCTAATAGCAGTCAGAAAAGGTCTGAGACAATAGTGTCTCACAGGAACAGCAAAGAGCCGTGTAACAACTCATGCATGCAGATTCCCTTTCCTTGTATAGCAGAAGGTTAGCACGTCCTAAGCACAGGCTGAGGGTAATCTTTCTGAAAAAGGAAGAAGTAAGGAAGGCCTGCATTACTAAATAATTCCTACATTAATTGCTAAGGCCACAGGTTAACAAAACAATGTCCCTCACATCTTTTCTTTTGACTTGCAAATCAGAGGCAGTACTGGCAAGAAAACCAAAGCCATTCTTTGGAAAACAGAAATGTTTAAGCAGGTTTGAAAACATTCCCTAAAAATGTGCAAATACTTTCTGAAGGCTATCATTTTCTTATTTGAAAATGATACGTATTCTTAAACCACCAAATTGAAAGGCTGATATCCCAGTAGACCATGTTTGATTACTTGCCCAGAGTGCAACAAAAAGATAGGCTTGGAATTCTTTTATTTTCACAGACTAAAGAGACAGTCAGTGAGGAGCTGAGTGCTTCATTTAATGTATTTCAAAATGTCTTGGGAGAAAATCCTACCCTTTAAAATTTTGGCTCTAAGGGTTATTTGGAGGACAATAGCACTAATAAGAATAGAAGAGGCTTTGCGTTGTGCCCATTTGTGTGGGATTTCATATCTCATTGTTCATGCAAATGAAAAGTAGCTAGGTTTTGATCCAGCTTGATGCATGCTTATCAAAGAACAGTTAAAAAGATGTGTTTATATATAAGATACCTTCTTTGTCTCTTTTCAGCAGTGAAATCTAATCTTACCTGCTTATTTACAGAGTGAGACAGAAGTATTCCTCAGTGAATTACACAGAGAAGCCTGGGAATTTTGCCAAAGTGTCGTGGTAGATCTTCCAACTGGAAATGTATATATTTTTTATAATGCACATCTACTTTTAGAGAGACTTTGCTTTCTCTTTCAAGGGTATTGAAATTATTTAAGGAATCTTCTTGCTCCCTTGTCTGTACCATATGCATCAAAAATACAAGTGGCTGAGCACCTTGCGCTTTGAACCAACACTATAGCTACTGGTGCTAAAAATAAACAGTCATGCAGAGGATGGGGGGAACAAAACCTAATACTTAAGTCACTGAATGTTTATTGAAATATTTCAATGTAATTTACACAACTAAACCTGTAGTATTGTGTTTGTGAAGGAGATGATAACACATGAGACAAAAAGAAGAAATAGTCTCCTCTAGGTGAGTATACTCATATACATTTTAAAACTGAAGTTCTACCTATATGATAATAGTTCGGTTAACCCATAATGACAAAATACCAGACTGTTACTTATTTTCCAGTGTTTGTATTTACAGTAGGTTTAAATTCTATACAGGTCACAAAACTTACAGAAAAATGTGGATATATATATATATATATATTTACACACACACAGGAAGATGATGAGGGGACTGGGACACCTCTCCTATGAAGACTGGCTCAGAGAGTTGGTACTGTTCAGTGTGGAGTAGTGGAGGCTCTATGGGGAGCAGAGAGCTGTTCTTCACAGCAGAGGGAAGCCTTCCAGTAGCTAAAAAGGAGCCCTAAAGAAAGCTGGAGAGGGACTTTTCACAAGGGGATGTAATGATTGGACGAGGGGTAATGGCTTTAAACTGAAACTGGATTGATTTAGATTAGATAATAGGAAGAAAGTCTTTACTATTAAGGTGGTGAGGCGCTAGAACAGGTTACCAAGAGAAGCTGTAGACACCCTGGAAGTGTTCATGGCCAGACTGAATGGGGCTCTAAGAAACCTGGTCTAGCGAAAGGTCTCCCTGCCCACAGCAGGGGGGGTTTGAACTAGATGATCTTTAAGGTCCATTCCAACCCAAGTTATTCTATGTTTCTAAGTTTCTATGATATGTGCTTGCTTATAAAGTTATTTTACTGTCTCGGGAGCCCCCGGTGGTGTAGAGGAAAAGACACTGCACTGTCACTGCAGAGACCCGGGTTCGATTCCCGGTCGGGGCCCCTCCCCGGGCAGATGGAGCTCGTTAGCCCATAAGGCAATCCATCTACGTCCTGAGGACCTCGCTGCCACCGTCCAAGCGTGCTTGGCCCCGGCAGATGAACCTCAGGATTAAAGGGTGGGCTCAGTTCCGCG
>NW_020960920.1:5430-6639 GCF_003031625.1 Empidonax traillii | reverse complement strand
CAATTACTTCTTATGTACAAATGCCAGATCCAGAAGATTTTATAGCCTTCATTCCTGAAATTTAAACATCTTGTTTTGAAACTGACCCTATATTTTCCTAAGCATAGTAAACAATTCCTCTTTTAGCTAACAAAAAAAAAAAAAAAAAAAAAAAAAAAAAAAAAAAAAAAAAAAAAAAAAAAAAAAAAAAAAAAAAAAAAAAAAAAAAAAAAAAAAAAAGAAAGAAAGAAGGAAAGAAAGAAAGAAAGAAAGAAAGAAAGACAAATACATTCTGCATGGTGCAGAATGTTCCAGAAGTCAGGGAGGATGTAGCTGAGGGATGCTTAAGTTTTGCCCAACAGCGCCTATGGTTCAGAAACATTATTCTGAGGTAGTTCCATGGTTCAGAAACATTGTTCTGAGGCAGTTCCAATGTCAGCTACCTGCATAGAAGCAAAGTCATTTTTATAAGGTCAAAAACTATTGGAAGGGCATATGAAGAGTAAAGTTGATAGTCGAGATACTCCAGATCTCTCATAAAACTATCCACAAATCACAAATTCTAGAAATTAGCATACCATGAAGGAAAAACAGTTTCAGGGAATCTTGCCATGTGTTTTCATTCAAGTCAAAGCGCTTACAAAAACTAGGTTTGCTCTGTTTAAAAGAGGATTACTTACATATTTATAACTCACTAGGGTGTTATCTTTTTTCTAAAATGCTTCAACATTGATACAATGTTGCAGAGTATATTAAACCCTCATAGATCCTGTAGTCTAGCAGCTTTCATTTATTTGTGAATTGCTCTTGCTATTTCTATTTTTCTAGGGGACAGAGAATGACCCTGAAAATCTATATTTTATATCTCTATTATCAATTTGTCTCAAGTGAATCAGTTAGACTGTGGCATCTGTTATATTTTCTATTAGCTAAAATAATGTTTGTGGATCCATTAAAACATTCTGTGCTGCTCTCCTATCTAGGTTGGATTTCTGAAACTTTACATGATGAGGAAGGAAATTAATAAGGTAATAATGATAAAGTTGTCTTACTACAAAGAAATGGTCTTCATACCTGAAAGAACTCCTTCTTAAGGCTGAGATAAAATCACATGTGATGGAGAATGACTGAGGGATTGAGTTAAACACCCTATATAAAGGCTAATGTTTGCCTGTCTTCCACTCCTGAACTAATAGCTTATTCCTTTACCTGCTGGTCAAGATCAGAATA
>NW_020960920.1:0-2278 GCF_003031625.1 Empidonax traillii | reverse complement strand
ACAAACATTATTAAATACTTCTCTTTGCATGTCAAGGACAATAATGTGATTGCCAGGAAGGCAGCCATAAGATTATTAAGACTGATAATCTTCAGTGAGTTAAAAGCAGTTTCTGTACCCTTCCCCATTGAGGGAATGCACCTATAAGTTTGTCACAAGAGAGAGTGTTCTGTTGCGCACATAGGTGTCTCATCATTCATTTCCATGAGTCAGAAGAACTGCATTTCTATTTCTGTCATAAAATAGCAGTATTTTTTTTTCCTTAAAAAAAAAAAAAAAAAAAAAAAAAAAAAAAAAAAAAAAAAAAAAAAAAAAAAAAAGCTTGCACTAGTTGCTCTGGCTTTGGAGGGTTTCTTTTTAGAATATTTCATTATGATTATATGCATTTTCCCCCTCTGTTTTATAGAACACTATGATGCTAAGCAAACTTGATGAGAAAGAGAACACACTTATATTTATTTTATTTTTACAAGCTTTTCTAACCAACTTGTGCCAACCTCAGAATTACCCAATGCATATGTAACCACTCAATGCATAGCATCACGTTGTGATCAAGTTTGATTTACTGATTAAGTGATGAAACATTTTCATAGCAGATGTAATTAAATATCATATAGTACTTCTACCATTACACATGAAAAATCTTTAATTATTCATCACCTAAAATGAATAATACATTACAGTCTGGTAAGTAAAATGAATAAAAGACAAAGGGTATTCAAAGAAACATCGGTATTTTTTCCTGTAGAAAACCTCAATAATTTATGTTTATTAATTGGTTTTGTATTTTAAGTATCATCTTTTCTTATGAATCATAATTGTGCTGATGATTTTGCCAAACATACACAATCGACTGTCATAAGAGAGAGAGAGGGAAGGATGTCAAATCTCCTTTCTGTCCACAAAGAGAGTAAACGTATGTGATATGAACAGTAATGGAGTCGGACAACCTTTTATAAACTAAATGTCACTAAAGCAGTAAGAAAGATAAACAGAATGCACCTGTATGGCAACTCACCCGGTGCCCTGACTGCATCAAGCTACCAGGCAATTTGATGTCTGGGTCATCTCACAGCGACAGTCAATTGTGCAAATATATTTTGAGCACAGGTAAGACTCACATCCCCCCTTGGCCCCAGCAATGTCGGTGCAGTTTGAGAGAATCCTACTTCATATGGATAATGTGGGCAGCATCTTGCCCACACTGACAATATCATCAAGGGGCAGTGGGAAGGGTGTCAGGAGTCTGTGATGTAGATCAAGATGCAGAATTTTTCTGTCATTAAAGAAAGGCTCTCAAGTAATGAAGAAATTAGAAACACAGGAGGTGCCCGTAGATATTAAATGCATTTGGATGTGCTGTAATATATGACCAATTTCCAGACTGCAGACCATTTTTGATATTAAATAGGTCCCAAAAGAACCATAAGAACCACTTTGAACTAGGCAAAAAAAAGCCGTGGCAGCCTGAATTACTCTATTAGGTGGCACTCTGTGACTACTGAACAAGGACCAAAGTTATTTTGTTAATAAGAGCAAGAACTAATTTAAAGATGTAGATGGGGACCTCTTAAATAAAAATGCTTTTGAGCTAACTCATGGTTGAAGCTCATGGGTAAAATTCTCAAGTTATTTATTATGCTTACATTTCTAGTCTGAGTTGTTAAGCCATCGATTCCTATAATTATAAAAAATGTCTTTATTTCAAAAATTAATTGGCTTATATACATAAACCACCAGAGAAATCTGTTCTTAAAGCACAGGTAGTTGCATATTCCCATGTTTTTCTTCAAAATTCTCACTCACTTCATTCTGTGCTGCAATTAATATGTACTTTATTTATGTGTATTTGTGAAAATGTGTACATTTATGTATATTTTCTCTACCATTTTCACAGTCAAGGTCAAACGATCTGTCTTGCATGACTGAGCAAATCAGTCAACCCAATTTCAATTTTTAAAATTATTAAATAATTTCAAGGTAATTTGTATCTGCTTAACAGTCATTCCAAGAGTATTTGTATCTATATGAATGGGTAACTTGTGTAAAGGGATTTTTGGAAAAGAAGATGCAGACAGTTACTATATGTGCAGTTTATTGATCCTGGTAAGATACGTTCTCACTGGTATGAGCAGTCCTATTAATGTGTTTTGCTCTCTACACAAAATTAAGGATACTTTCTATATTGAGCTTAAAATTACAAACATAATTATATTTTTTTATTTTACAATTAAATAGTAATCAGAATAGATTTGAATTACCTTTTAATTTTACAATT
>NW_020960919.1:0-7311 GCF_003031625.1 Empidonax traillii | reverse complement strand
GGGGGAAATGTGGGTAGACAGGGCCTGGCGTTCGGAAGATTTCGGGATGTACGGAAAGAAAGGGACCAACCCCCTCCAATGCCTGATAGCCAATAGTAGCTAAGAGATAACGTAAGCAGACGGAAGTGACAATGTAACTAAACCTTATAAAAGGCCATGTTACAAACTAATAAACGCCATTTTACCACCCACCACATTGATGTCTGTGTGTTAGTGGCCCGAGTGACTAGATGTAGTCACCGTACCCTTCCCGGACCAGGTCATCATGCAACACACACCCCAGAGTGCAGCCCAACCCATGTGCCCTGGGCCCCATTATGACGTCACAGCCCATTTTCTCCAGTCTGGAACAGCCCCTGGAAACCAAAGATCCAACCTCACAGAATGTCACAGTGCAGCCCCAACCATCTGCCCTGGGACTCTTTGTGATGTCACAGCCTTTCCCCCAGGAAAGAAAGCCTGTAACCTTTGGGTTTCAGGTGCCGTTGGTAGTCCACCCTGGGCACTCCATGGGCAGCAAGAGCTTTCTGTCCTGGCACCTTTTTTCTTTCAAGAATATTTGACCATATTCAGTTTTGGGAGTCTCACCAGCAAGTTCAGTGCAGGGTTCCGAATAGCAAACAACAGCACTTCCACCAAGGAAAGCAAGCCCTTCCCCTGGTCTCTCATGTGCATTTGGGGGGCCACTGTTGGCACTCCATGGGCAGTAAGAGTGTTTTGTTCTGCCACCTTTTATCTGGCAGGAATCTTTGTCCAGATTCAGATTTAGCTGTCGGACTGGCAATTCCAGCGCGGGGCTCCTGCAAGCAAACGACAGCCCTGCCCTCCAGGAAAGAAACCCCTTCCCCTCGACCTCTTTTCCTCTTCCTTCAAATACAACCTGCAGGGCAGCTTTCTGCCATCTCTTCTCTTGGGAATTGTGAGGATAGACTTGCTCCCATATTAAACACCTCAGGCAAAACCACCCCAGTAACACCTTTCCCAATTTTCCCCAACCTTTTCCAAAGCCAAGATGGGGAAAGAACTGTTGGAATATTATTAATATAATAAAGAAGTAGTTTACATGGACCAAGAGACACCAATATGGTGTGTAACAGAATGCTTTACTGAGAGAAGAAAGGCTTCAGTAGCAGTTTTGAATTGTAACACGTCCCAACAGGTAACCCTCTCAACCAATCCTGCCAAGGTTCTTCACTGCTCATGTGCACCAAGGTCCCACACACTTCATTTCCCAGAGTGCTCTGCTGGCACTCCTGAAACCCCAAACTCTGCAATTGCACACACTGGTTACATAGTCATGTTCAGGTTTGCTTAAGACATATTCATTATTTTGCTTCACACACTCAAACACCTGGAGGTCCTTCTTTGGTCCTTCCAGGTCCAAAGGTTGTTGTCTTGCCCTCAGTTCTTGAGCAGGCACATCATGATCCTGTTCAACCACCAAAAACTATTACATTTGTTGTTCACCTTCTCGGGGGACACAGATCTTATTTACATCCTGTTAGTTTGGGTTACATCCCTGATCTAATTCTTCAGGACTTCTCTAAGATTACAGTGTTCCTTCTTTGGGCATTCCAGGACACTGTGAGCCAAGTTTCTATTTCCCCCATCCCCATCCCATGGCACGGGCAGGACATCCAGGGGATCAGGCCCAGCCAGCGTGGGGTTGGGAAAGGCAGGTCCTGCCTGACCAACCTGGTCTCCTTCTGTGACAAATGACCCACTCAGCAGCTGAGGGAAAGGCTGGGGATGTGTCTGTGCTGACTTCAGGAAAGTCTTTGAGCCCATCTCCCACAGCATCTCCTGCACAAACTGGCTGCTCATGGCCTGGACGAGGGAACTGTTTGCTGGGGGTGTGACAGTTTGGACCTGGCTCCCTGCCAAATGCCCGAAAGTTACGACAGTAGCCCCCTTCCCCTCTCCTTTCTTCCCTTAGGTTAAAGGAAAAGAAACTATAAAAATTAGAGAACCCAAAGTCAAGCTGCTTATGTAAAAATATATCTATATTTACGTAAATTACAGTTATGTATAGTTCAGATGCTATATACACAGTAAAAGGGGGTCCACCCCCCCCGAAGGGATAGGGAAAGGGAAAAAGGGGACGAAAGGGAACAAAAGGGACACCGAACAGGTATACTAGATCAAACTCAAGAACTATACTAATAACTAACAAAACAGATCTCACCACATCCCTTATAACAGCAGGATCGGCAGTCACGGCCAGCACTCTCCAAACCTCCACGTGGTAGGACGGTGGACTCTGCAGGCCTCAGCCTTAGATAAGCAAGACCAACGCAGGGACCCACTGTTCCCAAACCTCGCCGGAAGAGTAGAGAGAGAGGTCTCTAATCTCTAATTTGGTGACTGGTTTCCTGCAAAACACAACTCAAAGCACATGATTAGTTTTTCCCCAAGGTTAAATTTTCTTGGGGCACGCAGTGGATCTCTCCATCCTTTCTCATTACCCACCAGGTATTTCCGGGTCCTTGAGCGAAAACAATCCCACGAATGGGTTTGTCTTGGCCTGAGGAAGGAGTAATCCAAACAGCCTTCCCTAACATACCTCTTAGATGGATCACTGGAACTTTGTCTCCATCTACAGTGTGGAGGGATTCTGCTTGGGCAGGACCAGCTCGATTGACAGAGCCTCTAGTGTTAACCAGCCAGGTGGCCTTGGCTAAGTGCTTGTCCCAGTTCTTGAAAGTACCCTCACCTAGTGCTTTCAGAGTTGTTTTTAACAGTCCATTACACCTTTCAACTTTTCCAGCAGCGGGTGCATGATATGGAATGTGATATACCCATTCAATACCATGCTCCCGTGCCCAAGTGGCCACCAGATTATTCTTGAAATGAGTTCCGTTGTTTGACTCAATTCGGTCTGGAGTGCCATGTCTCCACAGGACCTGCTTTTCAAGACTTAGAATGGTATTTCGGGCTGTTGCATGTGGTACTGAATATGTCTCTAACCATCCAGTAGTCGCTTCCACCATGGTAAGCACATAGTGTTTACCTTGGCGGGTTTGTGACAATGTGATATAATCGACCTGCCATGTTTCTCCATATCTATACTTGTCCCAGCGTCCACCATACCACAGGGGCTTCAACCTTTTGGCCTGTTTAATGGCAGCACAGGTTTCACAGTCATGAATAACCTGGGAAATAGTGTCCATGGTTATATCCACCCCTCGGTCTCGTGCCCATCTATAGGCGGCATTTTGGCCCTGATGGCCTGAAGCATCATGGGCCCATCGAGCTAGGAACAATTCTCTTTTTTGCTGCCAGTTTAGGTCTACTTGTGACACCTCGACTTGTGCAGCGCGGTCTGCCTGTCTATTATGAGCATGTTCTTCATTAGCTCGATCCTTGGGCACATGGACATCTACATGGCGGACTCTCACATTCAGTTTCTTTGCTCTGGCAGCAATGTCTTGCCACAAATCGGCAGCCCAGATGGGTTTTCCTCTACGTCTCCAATTCATTTTCTTCCACCTGTCTAGTCATCCCCATAGGGCATTGGCTATCATCCACGAATCGGTGTATAGGTAGAGCTTTGGCCATCCTTCTCTTTCTGCAATGTCCAGGGCCAATTGGACAGTTTTGAGTTCTGCAAACTGACTCGATTCGCCTTTACCTTCAGTGGCTTCCGCCACCCGTCAGGTGGGACTCCACACAGCTGCTTTCCACTTCCGGCTCCTTCCTACAATGCGGCAAGAACCGTCAGTGAAAAGGGCATAGCGTGTCTCTTCATCTGGCAGCTGATTATATGACGGAGCTTCTTCAGCTCGACTCACTGGCTCTTCTTCTTCATCTGCTAGACTGAAGTTCCCACCTTCAGGCCAATTGGTTATAATTTCCAAAATTCCAGGGCGATTCGAGTTTCCTATTCGGACACGTTGTGTAATCAAAATCATCCACTTGCTCTATGTGGTATCGGTGGCATGATGCGTAGAGGGAACTTTATTTTTGAACATCTAGTTCAGCACTGGTAATCGGGGTGCCAGGAAGAGTTGTGTTTCGGTACCAATCACTTCTGAGGCTGCTCATATGTCTTTATATGTTGCTAAGATTTCTTTTTCCATAGGGGTGTAATTGGCCTCAGAACTTCTGTAGTTTCAGTTCTAGAAATCAAGTGGTCGCCCTCACGTTTCACCAGGCATTTTTTGCCAGATGCTCCAGGAAGGACCTTTATTTCCAGTTGTAGAGTAAAGTACATTCTTTACATTTGGGTTCGTTCTGACTGGCCCAAGAGCCACAGCATGTGCAGTTTCTTGCTTGGTTTGCCTGAAAGCCTGTTGTTGTTCAGGACCCCATTGGAAGTTGTTCTTTTTACGGGTCAAAAAGTAAAGAGGGCTTACAATTTGGCTGTACTCGGGGATGTGCATCCTCCAGAAGCCTATGGCTCCCAGAAAAGCTTGGGTTTCTTTCTTGTTTGTTGGTGGAGTCATTGCTACGATCTTATTGATGACATCTGTTGGAATCTGACGACGTCCATCTTGCCATTTCACCCCTAGGAACTGAATCTCTCTGGCAGGTCCCTTGACTTTATTTTTCTTGATGGTAAAACCAGCCTCAAGGAGAATCTGGATGATCTTTTGTCCTTTTTCAAAAACTTCTTCTGCTGTGTTCCCCCATACGATGATGTCATCGATGTACTGCAGGTGCTCTGGGGCCTTGCCCTTCTCTAGGGTGGCCTGGATCAGTCCATGGCAAATGGTTGGACTGTGCTTCCACCCCTGGGGCAGTCGATTCCACGTGTACTGCACACCCCTCCAGGTGAAAGCAAACTGTGGCCTGCACTCTGTTGCCAAGGGAATGGAGAAAAACACATTAGCAATATCAATAGTGGTGAACCACTTCGCTGTCTTGGACTCCAGCTCATACCGGAGCTCCAACATGTCTGGTACAGCAGCACTCAATGGTGGCGTGACTTCATTCAAGCCACAATAGTCCACTGTCAGTCTCCATTCTCCATCAGATTTACGTACAGGCCAGATGGGGCTGTTGAAGGGTGAGTGTGTTTTGCTGACCACCCCTTGGCTCTCTAACTTCCTGATCATCTTGTGAACGGGGATCGCAGCATCTCGGTTTGTCTTATACTGTCGCTTGTGTACAGTTGCAGTGGCTATAGGCACTTGCTGATCTTTGACTCGGAGTAGTCCCACAACGGAAGGGTCTTCTGAGAGGCCAGATAGGGCAGACAATTGCTTGAACTTCTCTTCAATCACCGTGGCTACACCGAAAGCCCATCGGTACCCCTTCGGGTCTTTGAAGTATTCTCTTTTTAGGTAGTCCATACCAAGAATGCAAGGGGCTTCTGGCCCCGTCACAATGGAATGCTTTTGCCATTGGTCTTCCGTCAAGCTCATATCGGCCTCTACCACTGACAATTCTTGAGACCCTCCGGTCACTCCAGAAATAGAAACAGCTTCTACACTCTTATGCTCCGATGGCATTAAAGTACACTGGGCACCAGTATCTACCAAAGCCCGGTATCTCTGAGGATCCGATGTGCCAGGCCATCGAACCCACACAGCCCAGTAAACCCTATTATCTTCCTGGTCCCTATCCTTCTCCTGGCAGAAGGCAGGGCCCCTTTATTGGTCTTGATCAGAGTATTCATCGTCCGACTTTGACTTTGCCTTCTTAGAAGCTTTCTTGTTATTGTCAAAGCGGACCTCCATCTTTTTGTGTTTCAGGGGTTGCAGAGCATCTGCATCAACCACATAGACAACCTTTTTGTTGTCTTCCTTTTGTTGTAATTCTCTTACTCTGGCCTCAAGTTTGGAAGTGGGTGCACCATCCCACTTCTTCATGTTTTCTCCCTTACCACGCAGATAGGACCACAGTTGATTGCGTGATCTCCGTTTGGGGTATCCTCTCCTTCTGCGTGTTAGGAAAGGAGACCGTGAACGAGGCCAGGACCAAGATCGAGGTCGAAATTGTGGTCGAAACCATTTTATGGGTCTGCCTGTATAGTCTCTATAATCTATGTGAACTCTATTATCTCTGTTCCTATAGTCGTCTTCATATCTGAAATATTCATAGGGCCTCTCCATTGCTTCCTTAGGATGGGTAGGCCGGTGTCGGGCATCAGAGGACCTTTCCAAATTTTCTGCTATGGTCCGTCACCATGAACACATGGTGTCCACAGTTGGTTCATCCGTTTTTGGATTGTAAATTGATATTAAACAGTTGAGGTACGATGCAGGGGCACCTCTAATCACTTGCCTCCACATTGGCTCTGTACAGGCAATCTTCTCTGGTTCCAAACAGTCATAGTAATCTGAATTGCAGTAAATGAGTTCCAGCATGGCTAATTCTCTTAAGTATTGGACGCCTTCTTCTGCAGTCGTCCACTTCTTTGGAGAACTCATTAAGTATTCTTTAAATGGATATTTGTCCCTCACAGCATGGAGGATTTGGAGCCAGAGACTGAGATTGTATGTCTCTCTCGCGATTTCCTGTTCTATTTCACGGTCCTGAGTGAGGGATCCTAGTTGCTGTGCCTCATGACCCTCTAACAAGTGGCTTCTGGCCCCTTTACCCCAACATCGTACTAGCCAGGTGAGAATTTGTTCACCAGGCCGGTGGCTGTAATCCCATTGTAGATCCCGGAGCTCTGCTGGGGTCATTGTTCGCAGTACCTCACTCGTTCACACAACTTCTGTTCTGGAATAAGGGTCTCTCCTACGTGGAATCATTTCCACTTCCCTTCTGACGCTTCTATGTGGAACCGCTTTTTCTCTCTCTCTGCCTCTTTCACGTGGAGACAGAGACTGAGCATGTAGCGGGGATAGGCTTCTGCTCCGTTGTCTAAGCCCTCGAGGTGGAGGTAGCGAGTAGTCCTTCAGACTTTGGGATGAAGATCTCAACCGTTCTTTTGTATCCTCCGCTGGAAAGTCAAGAAGAGAATATTTGGGTATCAGCCTTTTCTTTGGTAGTTTATTGGCCATCTGTGCTGCCGCCCCTTCTTCCATTAGGTGTGTTCTCTTTTCCTTTGGGTGCGCTCCTAATTCTTTTGGGCGCGCTCCTTCTCTCGCTGCCGCTTCTTCCTCTTTTGCAGCCGTCCATTCGTCCACTACTACATAGCTGGATGGGATAGGTTCCATGGGGCTGGCAAGTCCCTTTGCTTCTTCTCCTTCTTCTTCTTCTCCTTCTTCTTCTTCTTCTTCTTCTTCTTCTTCTTCTTCTTCTTCTTCTTCTTCTTCTTCTTCTTCTTCTTCTTCTTCTTCTTCTTCTTCTTCTTCTTCTTCTTCTTCTTCTTCTTCTTCTTCTTCTTCTTCTTCTTCTTCTTCTTCTTCTTTTCCTTTT
>NW_020960918.1:0-7313 GCF_003031625.1 Empidonax traillii | reverse complement strand
CTTCCATGTGCCTCTTTTCAGTGCATCCATAATGACCATCAAATACTTCCTCCCTTTTACTCAATGGCATGAGTAAGTGCCATTTATTTCCCCATGGCAATTATGTCAATTTTATATTCCTTTTTCTTGCTTAAAACTGTAACCCACATACCATTGCCCTAATTTTCAGAGACGGCAAACATGGTTGTGTTGGAAATCACAGTAGGTCCAACACTGCAGCAAGACAATCACCCTTCTGTACTGAGTAGCAAAGGTGCTGCCCAATATTACTAAGATTCTCACTGAATTTGATTACAGTTTCTGGTCAGGTCCTAGAATCTTTATTTAGAGCACCTATCCAAAAGTGAAGTAGTCCTGCTAATACCAGTGGACCTACTCTCTGGGCAAGATCTGTTTAATCACAAAATCTGTCCCTCATTCCAGAGTTGTTTTGTTAAGTGTGGTTAGGAAAAGGGGAAAGAAAGGCAGCACTTTGCTGACATTTTGTTTCTCATCAATCGGCTTTGCTGCCAAGGTGCACTGCTTTCACAGAGTCCCAGGCTGAAGTAATTGCTTTAAAAAAATGAGAAAAAAAAAACCAAAACAACAACAACAAAAAAACAGAAAACAAACAACAGAAAAACCCGTGCAGTAGCATTTGTCTGCTTCTCTTAAGGAGAGAAATCACTCTGCCTCTGGAGCAGCTGTTATCACAGTGCACTCTGTACTTCATGTAATTGTGAAAATATTCTCATAGATGACAATGGGCAGAAAGAAGGTAAATAAACATGGACCTTTTTTAACAGGAGGCTAATGAGCAGAACTGCTGAGCTACAATGACAGAGTTATGCAATCACACACAGCCCTTCAGTAAAAGCAAAATCTTCAGCCCTTTGAGAGACAGATTTGAGGATGGGCATAAGGATTTAAAACCCAAACACTTTTAGATGCTGAGGAAGATTAAATCTACATCCAAACTAAAATTTTATGCCTCATGAATGTCTCTACTGAAGGCCAAAAAAGGCTGAAAATATTATGAGTACTTGCATTCTCCTTTGCCAGCTCAGGCTGGGTTGTTTTCTCAATAAATTTCTGGCCAAGTGACAAGTTTCCTGAAAGATGCAAGTGGGATTTCAGCCAGCAACAGAAATGATGCAAACAGCTGAAGGCATGCAGGTTAGGAAAGAAACCAACAACAAACAAACAGCACAAACCAAAAATGCAGAGAAGATTATAGCTTTCAGCGACAAGTGACAATACAGAAAAAAGCAGCTTTGAATCTCCAGCAGTTTTGCTGAAGATGAAATGGATACCCTACCCCAATGAAAAAAAAAATTATCTAATTTCCTCTATTTTATGCATTCCAGTTCACCTTCAATTTGAAACTGTCCCTCTTGCTTTCAATTCCTTTTCCTCATTCCCCTTTTCCTTTCCCATTTCCTTTGTTTAGCTAATTCCTCTAGATAAATTGAGATAAATAAGCCTTACATTGCTTGAACAGACAGGTCTATGACACTGTTGCATGTTCTGCCATATCCTTACTCTATACTAGGATCAGAAACCCATCAGTGCCTGGGATTCAACTGGAAGTGAATAATGAACATGAATGAGCCACAACGGGCTCCAACATGACCCTGTCTGGGCCAGAGGAGGAAGTTCTGCTCAGCAGATGCCTGGAGTTTTTTTTTCTGTGTTGTAAGTACAGCCAGTAAGAATAATGGCAATAAGATGAAGTCATAATTTCTTGCCCTCACACTGCTCAGCCAGCTCCTATGTGTTCATTTTCGTCCTCATTTACCAGATTAACGGACTAATAAACAGAAGATAAACTAGATCATGTCATTCCATTTCTTGTGAAAACGCCATCGAACACTGAAGGATCATATAGGATTTTGGGGTTCTCTGCACCTGCAGCAGACCAGCACTCAGTGGCTCTCTAGGGCCTGAGAAAGACAAGAGGAAGGAGAATTACAGCCATCCTGTATGCAGCACACTCTCTCAGTGTCCTACTGAATGCCACCCACATTATCTTACGTGCTAACTGCTTGAGTTGCCTACGTGGCATGGAAGAAAGAGTGGAAGAGTTTATGAGTTTAGACAGATCATATGCTCTTCTTCAGAGCTTTATTTTTAAAACATTTTATAATGGATGTGAAAGGGCTACAAGGTAAGGAGGGAGTATTGAACTAAAGCATCTTATAAAATACTGGAAGGTGAGAGTAGCAGTTTATCACAGCAGTTTTTGTTCTTAAATGCTATTTAAGTTTTCGTAGATGAAAGCAATTTCAAAGCCTAGAAATAAGACTGCAGAGGACAGAGGGGAATAGTTGAAGCATCAAAGACGGTGAATGGTGCATCAAACCATAAACCAATCATTTCACTACAAGAAAACTTGGTATTCAACAATTATTCATGGAAGCATTGAAGTGAGAAAACAACTTTCATAGAATGGTAAAACTACATTATGAACAACTATCCCAGGAAAGACTTCTGGGAAGAAACACTTTGTAGCTCATTCTTTTACTATTGTTTTCCAGGAACAATAAAGTCCAGATACAACAGCTGGTATAAAAGCATCCAGTTCCAGTGAAATCAGAGTAGTCGTGATAATTTGCAGTGACTCAGCATTAAGTTGTTAACAGGAAGACAGAGTGGTTGAGTTTGGAAACTGTTTTGTCCAGCCCTCCACTTCAAACTGTTCTGAAACAGATTCAGGATGCGAGACTTTCTTAGACAAACTCTGGCTGTCACTGGGATGGGCAAAAGAACTATTCGTAGGTATGCAGCAACTGAAATACAGGCCTGAATGATTGATTTTCAAAGGGGATAAGAGAGAAAAATTAATTATATATTTGATCTATCATGAGTTCTCCATTGTGACAGCTCAAGCTCTTGGGGCAGGGCATGGCTGAAGAGTAACAGAGGGACCCTACCTGCAGCACTTTGCACCTCATGCACTCAGTGTGGTGCAACACAGAGCTGTACAGCAAAGCCCCCAGCTCTGCACAGCTCCCAGGTTCAGGTACTCTCACCTGCCTACCAGCCTGGGCCTTTCACCAAGAAAACCCAAAAAAACCTAGGGCTGTAGCCTGGCCTCACAGTGGTCTGAAAGTCAGGGCATAACTAAGAGTAGGTTGATTGTTTATGAACACAGGCAAGCTGGAATAAAGATGAGTGGAATTAATATAAGGATGAATCCAATTCTTGCAGGAAGCCATGGGCAGCTTGCTGGATCATGCCCATGATAAAATGCAACTTCATAAACTAGGAAAAGAAAATAGATAAAATGGGGACATTTGGGACATTTAATAGGAGACTAGATAAGTTACAGAAAAACATGCTGTGGAAAGCAATCTCTGCTCAGTCCTTTGGGAGGAACTACATACACTAATAACAGTTCTTCTCCCCCCCTTATTTTGAAAAGTGTCTGAGTAAAAATGGAATTACCTTACTCAACAGAACTGTTTCCTATATGTGCAGTTTTAGCTATCAGCATTAATAATCAGAAAAGGATCCTTATTATTACTTTTTTCACCCCTTCTAACATTTCACCAATACAGTCACTAGTGACTGAAAGGGACTGTCTTCAGATTTGACAACCCTCGACAAAAGACAGATTAATTTTGTTCCCATTGCACTTGCAATGGCAGCTTCTAGGAATAATAAAAACTAGATTTGGGTATAGAGAATCTTTATTAGCAATATTGATTCACGAAGCAATGACAACACACCTTGTCCTTCAGCTCCCAGGTTAACACAGTATGGCTGACAGTTAGAGAATAAAATCTATTTACACAGAGTGAATCTGACCAGAAAGTCATTAGGACAATGTCATTTCCACAGTGTGCCTTTCTGAAGTGAAACCACTAACTGGTTCCTGCAAGTGGCTGATAATAACTGAATTTCATGGCTGAGATTGATCTTAAAGAAATCAGAAAATATCATCAGTAAATATGATGAATTTCTTAACTGGAATAAAAATAGAAAGTCTTAATAGAACATAAATTAGAAGAGATAATAACATATTGCTAATCATTTTGAAGCCACAATCCCTCATTAAATAAATTAGAGGATTTTCCTAAAACTGATAATAGCACTCTCAGATATTACTGGGAATGGTATTTCTGTTTTGGAAAGAATCATTTGGAAAATGAGATAACATCTCAAGTTTCATGTAAAATTATTTGGTCAAATGAGTATCTTTGGTAGGAGGGAAATCCAGTATCATGCCCCATGCAGCTCTAGATAAAATGCCAGAGGGCCTTTTTTATTTTTATTTTGTTGTTTTGTGTTCTTTTAATCGGAAAAAAAGGAAGATATTTAAATTAATGCTAAACAGCTGTAAAAGTCAGTGTGCAGAACACACAATATATTTCCCATCCTCTATAAGACAGGCATTGTAAACAACCATAAAATGACACCAAAATCCAGAAAAGAGTTTAGAGAATAATATAGGCACATTTCTGAGTCTTGCACTAATTATGAGCCAGAAAGGCAGCTTGAACAAGCAGAGTGCAAATCATGCTCTAAGCCTCTCCTCCTACTCTTTTGTCACATCCTTACTGAATTGAAATCTCAGAGGGCCAGTTGAACTGGATAATTTTTTTGCTCCTAAAACCTGTTAGCTGGCAAAAGACAACACTCAGTTGCATTTACTATGATCACAAAGTCCAGCACAGCAGTGGAAAAAGTCCAGTTTTAGGTTCTTTGTCAAAAACAAAACAAAACAAAACAAAACAAAACAAACAAACAAAACAAACAAACAAACAAACACCAAAAAACCAGTTCAACTTGTTGAACTACATTCCAGTGTCTCTGAGAGGCTACAAGCATTACTGCAACTCATTAAACTTCTTTATAGTCTGATGTGTTACAACACATTCCAGAACAATGTTAAATAAATAAATGCTGATTTGACACTGCTTTCAACTGCAGAGCAATTCTGCTTTCCTCAATGTTACAGTTAATGTCAGCAGTTAATGTCTTAAGTGGTGGAATTGGAAACTCGGCTACAATAAACAAATGCAGTCAAATTTCAACTTAAAGATATACCTCAAGTACAGCATGGTATTAGTTCAGCTATCCCTGTCTCAGGCTGCAAAAACAGTTCTATTGGTCAGAGTAGCAGGGGCACCATTTGTCATCCTAAGGAAGGCTGGAATGCTGTGAAATTGGGCACTTTGGAAAAATGCAGCTGTAGCAGAACACATGTATAGGCAAGACCATGAAATGAACTGGCTCCAAGCCAGCACATAGAGAAAAACAAGACAATGTAAATGAAAAAATTCATAGAACACTGTACTCAGAAGATGCTCCTATTGATATATCCTGAACATCCTTAAAGGTTAAGATGACAACAATCTGTCTTCTCTGTGGAATTGCTTAATCAATTTGCAGCTCTTTTCTTCAGTGCTTAGCAACAGGTTCATATCTTTCAACTAGATTTTCTATTTAGTTCCTGCTATTTAATTGGTCTCAGGTTCCTGTATATCTCTCTACACAACTTTAACAAACATGGGTTTGTATATACATTCCTGCACAGACTGTACTGGATAGAATATGAACTGCCCAGCTATGCTCTGTAGCTCTACTGTCACTAGCAGAGATTATTATTCAGCTGAAGATGGTTTTCTGCTCGTATGGCTGAATGAAGAACTCAGCTGTAGCTTTACCACTTCAGTGAATACTGGAATGGGCAGAGGCTGCAGAAGAATGAGAACCATGCAACCCTGAGAAATCCTGGTCTTTCCTCTCTTTCCAAAAGCAGAACAGGCCTATGTGTCTTCTGTATTTAATAATGATAGAAAGAACCAGCATTGGAGCCATTCCATGATCAACAAGCTTCATGAAGTAAGAAATAAGATCTTTGTATACAATGTAACCTTCTACCACAGGCCTTTCATCAAAGCTGATGAGACAAACCTTTCTGCATCAAGGTTGTGAATCAAAAGTCCACAGGATCATCACATACATCATCATCTTTCCTTCCAACAGTAAGGCTCCTTAATTAAGTGCACATTCCTCAAGCCAAGTATAATCTACTACAAATCCTGCCAACTACTGGTTTGGAGAGATGCAGACATCTCTATCAAATAG
This sequence comes from Empidonax traillii, assembly GCF_003031625.1. Taxonomy (NCBI): domain Eukaryota; kingdom Metazoa; phylum Chordata; class Aves; order Passeriformes; family Tyrannidae; genus Empidonax; species Empidonax traillii. The sequence goes on along the minus strand of NW_020960918.1, from coordinate 1,238 downwards.
TGTTGCTTGGGTGGAAAGAGTACAATTGAGGCAGGTAAGCCTCTTTCAGATTGGTGTAGGACTTTGACAGGGTATACATTAATACATGTCATTAGAGTTCAACAGCTATACAAAAAGTAACTGGCTCAATCACTTCTATTTAACTCTCTAAATCTTTTGCCTGCTTTCTTTTCAAGACATGTAGGCCTAGTGGGGCAGGCAATGAAGTCATGGATGAACAGATCCAAGACCTGTATTTAAAATAGGAATCCCTGAGGGTAAAACTTCTTTTAAAAATATATGAGAGCTGCTGCCACCAACCTCTTCTCTGTACATAGATGCCTGTATGAGTATGTACACCTCCATAATAATGGAAGCTTTTCTACTCAGATTTACATTAAGGAATTAATAAATACAGTTACATATTTATGGCTGTAATACACTCCTAAAGATTACGCTTTTTCTCCCATCTGAAGAGCAGAACAAATGCAAACATTACCCTGATGTATGCTTCATTACAGAACAGACTGCAGAAACAATCAGCAATAAGCAACCTCTTTTAACGAAAAGTGACAACTTCCCTCCCCTCCCCTTATCTAAATGCTTTTTTAGTTCCCTAAGTCAAAGAATGTTTTTCAGTGATGATGTTGTGCTTTGTATTTTCTTCCATCCACATTCAGCTGGTCAAGATAAGGTGCACATGTCCAGAGATTTAAGTAAGAGTTGTTGGTATTATGCTGTAAATTCACAGATCCAGAAAACTGACATGTGTAAAGGAAGCCACCTCCTAATACAAGAAGAAATGTTTTTGGTTTTATGTTTCTTTTCTCTTTGGTAGGTGAGTAAAGGTTTTAACCATACAGCTTTACTTTTAAATGAAATACATAAATGATTCCCAAACAGCTGGCCTACTTAACACTACTATGTAAACATCTGTTCATATTCATGCATGCAAATATGAACATCAGCTAACAAGTCTCTTAGGCTCAGATTAGTCTTTATCAAGTCCTTCCAGAAAACACTGGGGTGGAGGCCAATGAGTGTGTGAAGAGAATTCTTGAGGTTTTTTTTGGAGAACTGATCCTTGGAGGAAAGATGGATGATGGAGAATACAAAAAAAAAAAAAAAAACAGCCAAACAACTACATGCAGAAAATGACATTTTTCAATGTGTTTGCTTTAATGGAAATTTTCTTTCCTGTCTCTGTGTGGTGGTTTCCTACTTCATCAAATATTTTAGCAGCTTGTTTTGTAAATGGA
>NW_020960917.1:12968-14665 GCF_003031625.1 Empidonax traillii | reverse complement strand
CTCTTCCTCCAACAGAAAAGATGAGGGATGTTTGATAATTAATTCCAGTGTTTATGCCATGCCATTGCTTTGAATGGGTGTTTTGTGAGGCCTTTATAAATAAAGCATTGATGGGATGAAACAACCACTCTGCATCACAAAGGGAAAGTTTCTATCTACACACACACACACAGAGTTTTCATAAAACAGTGCTGGGATTTAGCTCTTCTTAAATAAAAATAAAAACTGTCATGCTGATTATAATTCTAATGTAAAATAATAACAATTGATGTAAAAATAGAATAAAAATTGCCATGCTAATTATAATTCTAATGTAAAATAATAACAATTAATGTAAAGATAAAATAGATTTCTTTCTCGTCATTGGTGTTCTCCAGCAGAGCAGGGGGCAGAGGTCCTGCAGGAGCAATCCAAAGTTTCTTTGGAAGATCAAACAGGAAGAGCAATTCCTGCAGGGAATTGTGCACGCTCCCTCTAATGGGAATTTAAAATCAGGGGGTTCAAAATCACCTGCCAGGGAAAAGGAGGTTTGTGTGTTTCTTTAATTAATCTTCAATGACAGCAATATTTGCTTTCCTGTTTAAGGCTAAACCTGTAAGATTTATGGGATCATGCAGGGATAGAAACAGGAATTTGCCCGTCAATCCATTTACCTGCCTGGATTTCTCCCACTTTTCCTGCCGTTTAGGAACAAGCCAAACAACACCAGGAGCTGCTAAAGGAGGTTTTCCCACCCCTGCCAGTGGGAAAGTGGGCTCTGGGATGTGGGAAGGACCCACCAAGGAATGTCCTGTCCTCATGGACACTGAGTTAAACAGCACATCAATGGGTGACACCCGTAGGAGTGCTGATAAAATCGAATTTTTGAATGGTTTGGGTCGGAAGGGACCTTAAAAATCACCCAGTTCCAACCCCCTGCCACGGGCAGGGAATCTTTCACCACACCAGGTTGTTCAGAACATCCAACCTGGCCTTGAACACTTCCAGGGATGAGGCAACCAATTCTTTGGGAAGCGTTTTAGCAGATGATCTCCTCAAACTTAGCAAAGTAATAAAAAAAAAATGAAATAAGAAGCTGAAAACTCCAAGAGGTTCAATCTGATGAAATAAACCACGATGAAGTTCCTGTTAAGGCACCAGCAAGACTCCCAGCATTTCCCTAGAAGAAGACAAGCCTGAATAAGCTAAAAAAAAAAAAAAAAGAATTATAGCAGCTCTTCTTCAAAGTTTTTTTTCCCCAAGATTGCTGATTTCAGTCACGGCAGAGCTTTGCTGCTCATTCTGAGCCACTTTCAAAAGGAGAGGAGAATAATCCCGTGGATTGTGGTGGATCACGGGCAATCCCCCTGGAATTCATGACAGCAACTCCCTCAGGAGCTGGGCTTGCACTGCCCCTCTGGCTGTCCCAGATTGAAGAGGGACAATGATTTCTTAATTTTCTTATTCCTCCAATCGCTTGTAAATGGGAAATTATGGCCACGGAATGCAATGGTGAGATTTTGCCACCATAAAAGCAGGATAATAAAAAAAACCAGGCCATAAAATAGTCTGATTTGAACAGCTGTGGGGAAAAGAAAGTTAAAAAAATAAAAAACTTAAAAAGAAAAATCAGTGAGCCAGAATTTCAGGATGTGCAAATCATGACCCTTCGTGGCACTTCACCAGATCTCATCCCTTCCACCTCCATCCAGCCAGGG
>NW_020960917.1:4070-7305 GCF_003031625.1 Empidonax traillii | reverse complement strand
GAGAAGAGAAGAGAAGAGAAGAGAAGAGAAGAGAAAAACTGGACTGCATTAGATGGGATATTGGGAAAGAATTCCTGGCTGGGATGCTCAAGATCCTTCCCCACCCTTTCCAAGCCATTCTATGAGTCTCTATAAAAAGCTTGATAATATTTGTACTCTCCTACTTTAAAATGCTTATTTTTCCATGTGTTTGTAAACAGGGGAGGGGAGAAATCCCACCAATAATCCCAATTTTATTCAGTGAACTCTCTCCCAGTGTGTGGAGTTACTCCTGTGAAACACAGGTGAGTTAAGAAATGAAATAAAATAAAAGTTAAGAATCAGACCCCGAGCTCCTGAGTTTGCAATCTGGTTTTTATGTGCACAGCAGGAAATATTTGTTTCAAATCCTGGGTATTTCCAAATGTCTGACTTCTCAGAGGGGTAAAAAAATGCAATCAAAGTATTTCCTTTCAAAGCTGCATCACTTGATGATTAGCTAAGGGGTTTTTTTGTAACACGAATTTCCTTTCCAGGGATGTTTTCTATTACCTCTGTTTGCTTTTGTTTGTTTTGGTTTGCTGTAGCAATCCAATTAAATTCCTCCTTTATTTGGATGGAAAAATTGGCGCTGCTTATGTTAAAAATAAATAAATAAATAAATAAATAAATAAATAAATTCATCTCCTGGCATGCAGGGCCACTACAGGAAATGTTTAAATACTTCCTGAGCTAAAAGAGAGCAGGATTTCACCTGAGGAATTAGGACCACCCTTTCCAGAATGTCCTTTTGGTCCCCTTTCCTTCCACAGATTTTATCAGCCTGAAGGATTCCCGGCGCCCCTCTGGATGTGCAATTTGGATCATCCCGTGATTTCAAGGTCCTTGTGATTTTTAAACCACTCATCCTCTGCTCCATGGGAGTTTTCTGGGACACCCCTCTCCAAAGCATTGTAAATGGAGAGCTGTAAGGAAAAATGAATGCCCTGATTGTCCAGCTCAGGATTGTTCCGGTGGTTATGGAATGGCACGGCCACCAGAGAGGGTCCCCAAACTCTGCAGGTGTTCCCCATTCTCCCCAGGAGAAAATTACAGGAGGCAGAGGAGAACCCTCGGGGCTCTCTCAGAAATTCAGGACACTTGAGAGGAGGAAGGAAAAAAAAAATAAATATAATCAATAAACCTTTCCCCTTGCAGACAGAGCTGTTGTTGGCAAAACATGAAGGTTGCGACATTTTGGTCGGTGCTGCTGAGCCAGGAGTTGTGTCCACCTTTCAAAGAAAGGCTGACTTTGGCAACAGCAAATTGTTTGTAAATAAGGAGGTTTATTTTTGAGAAATGTTGTCCCTAACTGGAAGCATTTGAGCAGAACCCCTCGGGGGGGAGGGTGTGTGTGTCATTTTCCTTTCCTCTCTGCGCAGGAGAAAGATTCACAACCAGCTCAACGTGCTTTTTGCCTGGGGAGTTTCGGAGTGTTTGTGGTGAAGTGCAATCTGCTGCTGATTTCCAGATCAGGGATCCCTGACGAGCCGTGGATCCACTGCAGAATTGCCCTCTTTAAACCACAGCGAATCGGGTGCACGAGGCAGGAGCGGCTCCAAAACACAACTTTTCTGCTGTGCTGGTGGAAGGAGGTGTAGGAGAATTAGAGACCTTTGGGGTTAAGGCAGGAGTGGGCCAGCTGATGGGAACTTGAGGAGTTTCAAGGACTGAGTGTTTTGAGAACACGACAAGGACTGGACATCTGCAGGAACGAGAAAAACAACACCTGCAGGCAGCAGGTTGAGCTGGACCTGCCAGGAGGCATGTAAATAGAGTGTTATAGTTAGATTTAGAAGAAGAAGAATTTTAAAACAATAAGACATGCTGACTAACCAATAAGAACGTAGTTTAGCCGCGTGAACAACTTACGTTCTGTGTGTGTGACCAGTGACAAGTTAAGCGGTCAAATATGTGGTAGTTGTTGAATTGTATAAAGGCAAATATAATTTCCAATAAAGATGGATTTTATTGGGGTGTGTGTGAAGTTTCCATTGAGGCTCGCACGAGGCAACAGGGAGGAGGTTGCAGCGAGAAAAGCGGTGATGGATCTGCCACCTCTCTGGGGAAAAAAAGCGGTGGCGCCCTCGGCGTTTTTAGGGCGTGTTTTGCCTCACGACGGCACCGCCGGACACCGAAACCCCGAGCTGGGAGGCTCGACCTGTTGGCAACACCTCGTGGCTACTGCTGGACCAGGTTCTCCCGTCCTACACGTGGCAAAGGAGGCCAAAAAAAACCCCCTCCCGCTTGCTGCCAGAAGAAGCAGAGGCAAAGCCCGGCTTTAATCGCCGAGGGCTGAGATAAAGCCGGGCGAGACAGACACGGCCGATTTGGAGTCTTTAAGCTGCACATCCCCAAGCAAACCACAACAAAGGCTTAAAGAGGAAAGGTCAGACCTGCGAAGTGCTATTTGTTTTCACTGAAACTCCATCTCCCACTTTTACCCCCCCCAAGCCCAGCCCAGCGGGGCGGAATCAATTACCACTTGTCAGACCGAAACCCGAGCCCAGAAATGAAGGAAGGACACGACCTCTGGGGGGGAAAGGAAACCACTGACCCAGCCACTTTCTCCTGCAGCCAAGGGTTAACAGGCCTGATCCTCTTTTTTCCCCCACCCCGCTTCGGGGAAGATCGATAGCGCCGCTCCCTGCATTTACTCTTCCCTTTTGCGGGAGGACAGGGAGGTTATCGGGATCGGCTTTCATAAATTACCCCATTTAATAATTGAAGACAAAGAGGTTCCGTGCGTTTTAAACGGCAGCCAGAGCGACTGTTCCGACTCGCAGGGCTCGTGATGGATCAACTTCAGCTGCCACTGCCCCTGGAGGTGGAGCTGCCTCCACTTCCCAAGCTGGAGGGTAGGACAGGCTTGTCAAAATGTGGTCAGGTTTAAGGCCTGGGACAGCATTCCCAAAGGGACATCTCCGACACATTCTTGGTTTAGCAACGAGCCAGCTGAGAATTCCGGCCTTTCAGTGCATAAAGTGATATAAGAACATTAATTCTGACATCCAGGATTGTTCCTCAGTTCAAACATCAGCAGTGAGACCAGGCAGGAGAGGAAAAGCCCCTTCTTGTGTTTCCATTTCTGAATGAAAGGAAATCCATGGAGCTGAAAAGAACCTCACTTCTTGGGAAGGCTCACTTTTCTTTCTTTCTTTCTTTCTTTCCTTTCTTTCTTTCTTTCTTTCTTTCTTTCTTTCTTTCTTTCTTTCTT
>NW_020960917.1:0-2319 GCF_003031625.1 Empidonax traillii | reverse complement strand
CCCCAGCCTGGGAATTTTTGCTGGACCCCCAGGGAAGTGCTGCATCCCCTGCAGTTAATCAAACACGGCTCCAAAGGGTTCTTTTCCACCTGAACACAGCTTTTAATCCAAACCCTGAGTGCCAAGTCATTTTGAAAAGCTCCACATCCGTCAGCCACGTCCTGCAGAACGGATTCATTTACAACCCAAATGGAGCTGTCATGAGATATAAAAAGAAAGCTCTGGGGGGTGGGGGAATATTTGAAAACTTTTGGACTTTAGGAAACAGTTGTTTTTTTTTTTTTTCCTAAGGAAATGTCTGAAAATTCAGCAAAAACATGTTGTTCTAAATAGCTGAGATTGTTGGCATAAAAAAAGGCACAAGAAACGTCTCAGGCTCAACACCTACTTGGCTGGGTGGTCCATTTTGTGATGGATGGATCCTTCAGCAGGGCTCTTTGAGTTCTCCTCTTCCAAGAGTCCTTCTGGATCCAGGGTTGGATGTATTCCTGCCTTTTTTTTTTGAGGTCTCCAGAGTCTCAGCTTTGCTTCCTCTTGCCCTTTGCTCGACTTTTCATGGCTCGGGACTTCTGTCAACCCTTTCTGCCCCTGTCAGAAGGTCAAGCCCCTCAGCTGGTTGTGGGTGTCCCTGCAGTGCCCAGTGGTTTGGATGGAGAAGGCTGTGAGGAAGCCACATCCAGGGAAATCTGCACTTTCCCCCACTCTCACTTCTGGTTCTGCTCCAGGGGCAGCTCCTGTGGCTGGATCTGGGATGTTGGCGATGTAAGGGGCTGATGTGGCCCTGCCTGGAGCCTGAGCCCTGGATGTCCTTGCAGGGGACACCAGAGAGAGAAAAAAAACCCTTTAGAATCACAGAATCATGGAATGGTTTGGGTTGGGAGGGATCTTAAAGATCATCCAGTTCCAAACTCCCTCGCTGTGGGCAGGGACACCTTCCACCAGCCCAGGGTGCTCCAAGGCACATCCAACCTGGCCTGGGACACTTCCAGGGATCCAGGGGCAGCCACAGCTTCTCTGGGAATTCTATCCCAGCCCCTCCCCACCCTCATAGCCAGGAATTCCTTCCCAATACCCCATCTAACCCTGCCCTCTGGCAGTTTGAAGCCATTCCCCCTTGTCCTATCCCTCCAACCCTTGTCAATAGTCTCTCTCCATCTTTCCTGGAGCCCCTTCAGGCCCTGCAAGGCCACACTCAGGTTCCCCCAAAGCTTCTCTTGTGCAGCTGAACAATCCCAGCTGTGCCAGCCTTTCCTCCCAGCAGAGCTGCTCCAGCCCTGGGATCCTCTTGGTGCCTCCTCTGGGCTCTCTCCAGCAGCTCCATGTGCTCCCTGTGCTGTTCCCGGGGCTGGAGCAGCTCTGCAGGTGATTCCAGCTGATGGGAGAGTTACTCCCACTCACACAGCAGCTCCTTTCTCCTTGGATGACTCTTCTCAGTTGGACCATAAAGCAAACCATCCCTTTCCATTCTCTATCCACGTTGAGTTCCAGCAGAGCCTCTTCCCTCTCCTTTTCCCAGGTGTCAGACTTTACCATCTGCCCAAAGCTGGTGCTTCAGTTTATGAAATATCTGCAATCTATTGAAGATTTTTCTTCAAACTATCCATTGCTTGCAGGTGTTTTTGTCCCATAATTTCTTCTTAGCCTGTAGGTTGATCAAGAGCAGTCTCATGACAGAGTTGCTGTCGATGTTCCTTACGGGTCCTTTCCAACTCAAGATATTCCATGATTCTCTCGGGACTTCTCCCCTAAATTTGACCCTATTCTCACTCTTCAGTGACCAAGCAAGGCTGGAATCACGTTTGTCACGCACAGGGAATTTGAAATTTGCCCTGAGAAAAGTTCCCTGCCCGTGGAGATCCCTGGTGGGATCTTTGTGGGCAGTGAATCCCAACCCTGCCCGAGCAGAACTGGAGCGTGGGCTTCACATTCCTGAAGGTTTCTTTTGCCACAGCATTTGCCCCCTTCTGCTTGTGCCTTGTCACGTGGCTGGGTGATGAAGTGAACTGCCCAGCTTGCTAATCCTGGTTTAGTCATCCCAGGCAGAGATTGCAGTTTGGGAAACCTCTGAAACTCGTGATTTTCTCTGTCCCCCCTTGCAAAACAAGAGCAGTTTCCTCAGAGGGGAACGGTGGAGCTGCTCACAGGTCTGCAAAAGATGCAGCTCTGCCACCCTCTGCACCCAAATTAGGCTTAGATCCAACATTTGGGTGGAGGGGCAGATGATAAGGAAGGATCAGGGTGATTTTTGTGAGGTAATAACCCTTTGCTCTGGGCTTTGTTGCCACTCCAGTTAGCCCAGGAGAGAGAACTCAGCTCATC
>NW_020960916.1:4848-7320 GCF_003031625.1 Empidonax traillii | reverse complement strand
TATACTTCTTTGATGCAGCAGGCTGGCAGAAGGTGTGGAGGGTGAGATAGAGTGCTAATAAATACATTCAAGGTGAGAAAGGTCAAACAATGAGATAAATCTTGACACAATTATCAAAATCATTCCTGTTGTGGATATTGTTGGAGGTGTTGCATTTCACTTGATTCCTTTGACTGATTCTGTGTTATATATCAATGTGATGGAGATCTCTGCTTTCCATGACTCTTCCTCTGAATCTGTGAGATGCTTGCAAGTCTTCATGTCCCACATGCAAGATCCAGGTCACCTCAAGAGGGGTCCTTTGAAAAGGAGTTCTAGAGATGAAAAGATGTAAATAACTTAAGTACAATTTCTTTGACAAGTACAATAATAATGAAAGATGTAAGGCTGCTAATCCACTCCCAAGTGATTGAAGAAAGTAAATAAAGAATAACCTCCAACATAAAAAGAATAACCAGAGCCTATTGAGTTTCTCATCATCATCCTATCTTGTCCTATTGCTACTGGATTCATCAGTAGCAAACTTCTTAACTGTTACTTGTATTTGATAGAAAACCTGTTTCACCACTTTCTCTCTCTCCCATTTTTCGAGCAGATGCCTCTAGATTGCTAGGTTTCCTAACTCTATTGAGTGTTTCAACCTGATTTCATGTATGATTTCCATATTCTTTGCTCTAAATCTTATGGGAACCTCCCCTGCCCATGTGTTTTTCACAACTTCCCTGATACTATAGTATAGGAATACAGTAACACTTTTTCCCAGCTCTTTGCTCTTCAGTCTTACTTGGTAGGCTGGACCTTGTTTTGAAGATACTGTTGTGTGGAAGTATTCATTGTGCTTCATCACACAGACTAGGTAGAATTTATACTCATAAACAGGTAACCATTCTTCTTCTTTCTTACCTATGAAATGCTGTGGTTTCAGAAGGCCAATAGATCACCATAAAGTAAACATGAAGAAGCAGGGTGCATTGAAAAATGTGAAAAGTGTATCCCATGTGAAGTTCAAATCCAAAGCCCACATTCACCTCAAAACTGAATTTCTGTGATGTACATGATCTTTCATGTGAACCTCCAGGTTTGTTTTAACTCATAACACCTGTGTCATCCTGTACAGTTTTCATTCAGGGAATTTGATGCATGCTCTATGCCTAAATGAATGGGTAAAACCCCATTGGTTTTCATTAGGATTTCCTCATTTTCTCACTGGTGCTGAGGTAACTCCAATAGCTGGTTTAACAAAGTAGTATAACAACATTTTAAACCAAGAACTACAAAAATCTGCCTCAGAAACTGAGGCTAAACGTGAAGCTTGCCTCTCAGGTGAGTGAGAGATTAAATAATTGTCCTACTTGAGTGTTTAACTGTGAGTGTGACTGGTAGCTGCCTGTTTACATACAGCTTGGTCACTAAAAGTAATGAGAAACAGTGATAAACAGGATATTTGATGAAAAGGAGTGCCAGGGAATTTCTAGTTGAATAAATAAAAGAAGTCACTGGAAAGCAGCTCTAGACACAACATCTTATCTCTCTTGCAAGTATGGTTGAATATGACCAGCCTGAGTGGGGTTGTGTTGGGAGAGGTGGGAAGAAACAATGCTGTCTCATTTTAGGACTTGGAATTATGAGCATGTGCAACAAACACTGAGATCCCAGTCGGATAACAGGTTGCAGTCCTCAATAGTTGCCTCTACTTTGTCCCCAGCAGCCACAGGAAAGATGGCAGGACTGCTGGGAGCAGCCCACAGGTCTCCTTCCCATTTGTGCATGAGCAGGCAATTTTTCCTGTAGGAATGTGGAAGAGGAAGGACCCAAAATTAACCCCACAGGAGAGAAGAAGAAAGTGCCACGAAAAGACCCAACAGTTCAGAAGGACTATGGGCTTGCTGCTCACTCCCTCCTCTTCTCATCTTGTTGTCTTGGAAGAGGGCATCTCCCTCTTCAGGCACCCTCAAGAAAGATGGGAAAGGGCTGAACCCTTACTATACTGACCTATGGGATCTGGAGCCTCCACTGCTGCAAAAGGAGCAGGGGTGATGCTAGGCCAAGAAACAGATGTGAGTCTGGGGGCTGAACTGATCTATAGCTGGAGAACGTGTGCTTACCTTTGGTTTCTGGGTTGAACTGCTTGCAAAGTTAAGTTATAGATGGGTAGATGAACATCCCTGAATATGCATGGAACTGAGGGAGACATAACACCCAAATAAAGCCACAGTGAACTGACCACAGGTGTGGCTCCCAAGTGGGACTCTTGTAAAGAACTTCCAAAAATACTTCTCAATATTCATCATCATGGCTAGGCTTCGCGAACGAAGATTTGAGAGGGGCTCTACCCACGCTTGCTACAAGCACGCTGATGGCTAAAAAGGCCAATGCGAGATAGACAAGTCCGGTTGCAGAACGTACAGCAGAAAGACTCTCCAGGTGATATTGACAAGACGCGATTCTTTCTGCGTTGTCTTTTCTCCTCGA
>NW_020960916.1:0-4827 GCF_003031625.1 Empidonax traillii | reverse complement strand
TTTATACTCATAAACAGGTAACCATTCTTCTTCTTTCTTACCTATGAAATGCTGTGGTTTCAGAAAGCCAATAGATCACCATAAAGTAAACATGAAGAAGCAGGGTGCATTGAAAAATGTGAAAAGTGTATCCCATGTGAAGTTCAAATCCAAAGCCCACATTCACCTCAAAATTGAATTTCTGTGATGTACATGATCTTTCATGTGAACCTCCAGGTTTGTTTTAACTCATAACACCTGTGTCATCCTGTACAGTTTTCATTCAGGGAATTTGATGCATGCTCTATGCCTAAATGAATGGGTAAAACCCCATTGGTTTTCATTAGGATTTCCTCATTTTCTCACTGGTGCTGAGGTAACTACAATAGCTGGTTTAACAAAGTAGTATAACAACATTTTAAACCAAGAACTACAAAAATCTGCCTCAGAAACTGAGGCTAAACGTGAAGCTTGCCTCTCAGGTGAGTGAGAGATTAAATAATTGTCCTACTTGAGTGTTTAACTGTGAGTGTGACTGGTAGCTGCCTGTTTACATACAGCTTGGTCACTAAAAGTAATGAGAAACAGTGATAAACAGGATATTTGATGAAAAGAAGTGCCAGGGAATTTCTAGTTGAATAAATAAAAGAAGTCGCTGGAAAGCAGCTCTAGACACAACATCTTATCTCTCTTGCAAGTATGGTTGAATATGACCAGCCTGAGTGGGGCTGTGTTGGGAGAGGTGGGAAGAAACAGTGCTGTCTCATTTTAGGACTTGGAATTATGAGCATGTGCAACAAACACTGAGATCCCAGTGGGATAACAGGTTGCAGTCCTCAATAGTTGCCTCTACTTTGTCCCCAGCAGCCACAGGAAAGATGGCAGGACTGCTGGGAGCAGCCCACAGGTCTCCTTCCCATTTGTGCATGAGCAGGCAATTTTTCCTGTAGGAATGTGGAAGAGGAAGGACCCAAAATTAACCCCACAGGAGAGAAGAAGAAAGTGCCACGAAAAGACCCAACAGTTCAGAAGGACTCTGGGCTTGCTGCTCACTCCCTCCTCTTCTCATTTTGTTGTCTCGGAAGAGGGCATCTCCCTCTTCAGGCACCCTCAAGAAGGATGGGAAAGGGCTGAACCCTTACTATACTGACCTATGGGATGTGGAGCCTCCACTGCTGCAAAAGGAGCAGGAGTGATGCTAGGCCAAGAAACAGATGTGAGTCTGGGGGCTGAACTGATATAGCTGGAGAACGTGTGCTTACCTTTGATTTCTGGGTTGAACTGCTTACAAAGTTAAGTTATAGATGGGTAGATGAACATCCCTGAATATGCATGGAACTGAGGGAGACATAACACCCAAATAAAGCCACAGTGAACTGACCACAGGTGTGGCTCCCAAGTGGGACTCTTGTAAAGAACTTCCAAAAATACTTCTCAATATTATCAATATTTTGGATCTCACAGTACTGTAAATACTGCATAGATATCTAGAAAGGAAAGATGTGATCTAAAAATATGATCTCAACTTTCTAATGCAAAATGAAATAGTCAGAAAAAAACATCCAAGTATTTGGGAGCTCATCACACAGTGGCCTAGGCTAGGAGTCATGACTTTTAAGTGCTTGACATTGACAGGAGTAGGCAAATATTGATTCAAAGCTCCAGGGTGTAATGTGACAGGCAAACACCCCTTTGAGATCACTCATATATATGTCCTGGGAAAGGAGCACATGCTGTAGTGTTTGGAGAGTAAGTGAGAACATCCATTAATTGTGCTTTCCTTCAGGTTCCTGTAGGAATAGGCTTGGTTTTATTTTTTCGCAGCTGGTTTCTATAGACAGGCCAGGCATTTTAAAATCTCTACACAATCACAATGCAGCTGTAGTTCTGGGAGATATCACTGAACACACTTTCTTTCCTTGGTGTTTAAGTTAGATTGGAAACATTATTTTTTTACATTTCAAAAAAACCTCACATTTAAATCCTTGCATTTAAGACATATCTTAGCCTTTGAAATTACAAGGTTTGAGAGAGGAAGCTTAGTTGGAAGACATTCAGCTGAGAAATTTCTACAATAAATTCTATTCTCATTTTTTCTCAATTTCTCCCTCTCTTCCAACACACAACTTTGATAAGAAGGGATAGGAGATATAATTACCCATTTTCTCTCCCTCTTCCTACATTTATAAAAGCGGTACTTTTTGGAAAGCCTACAGTGTGGGAAAATAATAAAACTTTACAACTGCTTAGCCAAAAAAAGACGGTATTAAAAATCTCTGAATGCTCAGATGAATTCTCAGCCTGATCTAAAACAGAACAGGGGAAAAAGATCACCAAGTTTCATAAATTCTAGGTGCAGCTTTGACAGGAAATGTAGTACAGGGGCCAGATCAAGTGTTTTGTATCACAAAATTGGCAGTTTCTGGCCATGGTATGGGCATATCTGTTCCTAGAGAGGAAGAGGTGTGCCTGAGGTACTCTTCATAGAATCATATAATGGTTTGGGTTGGAAAGGACCTTAAAGATCATCTAGTTCCAATGTACTCTGCTACGGTTAGGGACACCTTCCACTAGACTAGGTTGCTCAAAGCCCCATCCATCATGGTCTTGAATACTCTTCTGGGGAACTGATCCCCTTTCTGCTGTTCTGATCTCCTGTGGCTTAAATAAACCTGGAAGAACATTTTCGCAATTAAAAACTATGCTGTTAAAAATCCGGAAGCATTCCCCTTCTGGTTTCTGAGCAGCTTGAGGTGTTACTAGCCAAGGTAAGGCTAAGCCTGCCGGTGTGTGGTCTGTTAATGCAGCCAAGGGTCTGGCCTGGCGTGCCTGACTCTGCTCCGAGTTACACCAGTGTACGTGGAGCAGGACCAAATCCACTAGCAGAGCTGCAGTAAAGGCAGGGGAGACTGATCTGTGCCAGAGCTTTAAACAGCAGGAGGTTAGAGCAGTGTGGAGAAATAGCTGCCTCCAACAGCATGTCCTCACCTGTAATATGACCACGAGTTGGTGTAGCTCCCTGGGCAGAGCTGCCCTGAGCCCTGGCTCCTGCAGCATGGGACACAGCTGTCTCTGTTGGTGTGCCATGGTGCTGCAGTTGCAAGAATATCCTCTATTAAAAGGAGTTATTTCCTCTCTGTCCACAGTCTATGTCCAGAGAAGAACTTGATTGATGAGGGGCTTGCACCTTTGTGACCCAAAACCAAGCTAGGATTTGGTCTTTGGTCAAATGCTGTATTTGTTATGGGAGATTTTTAGTTCTCAAGCTTGACCTAACTCTGTGCTCCTCAGCTAACACACAGCAGTTCTAAAACACTTTAGTGTATCAACATGTTCACAATCCCAAGCAACCTGAAAATAAGAGCTATATGTTGTTGTAAAATACTGTCATGAATTTTTTTTTTTTTTTTAAATACAGGCTCCAGTTCTTTTGTGCTCAATGTCAAAGGAAGATACGTGGTACCAGTAGATGCAAAGCATAAACTCTAACAGATTCATATTAGTTAGAAAGTAGGAAAAAAAAAAAAAAAGGCAGTACAGAGTGTCCATTGAGTACAATGGAAAATCCTCACAATAAATCGGTTTCCAGATTTCTTCCTTACTGCTTTAAGAATAAGTGGTCTAAAACACTGAACTCCCCCAAAACCCAGTTGAGAAAAAGCCTATTAAATTAGGATGCGGAGAACTGAAATCAATCTCCTCAATTAATCCTCTATTTGGACTCCTTTTAAGGCTTTAGCACATGTTATTTTTCTTTAAAGGGGGATTTAGTACTTGAGCAAATGTTCCCACATATCAGCCAAATGTAAAGTCACTTACTTACTTTTTCCATAGCCTTTCCTGATTAATGAGAAAAAATATTTTTGTTTTGAATAAAGGTCTATAACTTCCTGATCATTTTCATGCTTGAACCTGATCTCTGGTAAACTAATATAAATCAGGAGCAACTTGGTTGAAACTAGTGAAGTAAGATTAGCATGGGAGCAGAGCTGTACTCAGTCTTGCAAATGATCTCCTCTCTTAAATTTCTTCAAAAATATGCAAGCCAACAGCATGAATCAAGTGTAATTAAGAGCAGAATTTAGACTGAAAGGTTCCATGTAGGATTACATGCATTGCTGTGGCAGCAGACTGATGTCACACACGGAGAAATTTTTACTTTCTTCCTGTACCAAGGGGAAGATCCTTGAGTTGTGAAAAAGAAAGTAATTATTCAGGACCAAGCATTGAAACCAGTGATGGAACAGCATGGAGAACACACAGTATTACTGAACAAGTAAATTTCAGTTTATATTACTGGTGATTTTTGAACCTTTGCTCCAATACTAAACTCTTTCTTCAAGAAAAATAACATGAAGAACAAAGGTGCAGCAAAGAAAGTACATTAACTTTCGCAATGGTTTCATGTGTTTTCCTGCTACTTAAATGTAATGTTTATCTAATAAACAGTATTTCAATGTTAAACAGTAACTCTCTGTCCCATATTGAAAGTCAGAGCGTCCTTCAGGAGTTGCTATGATGCCTTTGAAAACAGTTTTTCTATAATCAAAGGACATACTATGCTGCTGGAACAGGGTCTCAAGGAAAGCTGCCCACCACTTTCTGCCTCTGGGTAATTTAGTCTCAAACACAACCCCATGTCGATCTTTCTCAATTGATCACTTTCTCCCTGGTTTAGAGGAAACTAAGCAGTACCTTGGAAAGAAAGTTTATCAAGATAATGCCACAGTCCAAAGTCAAGCTATTAGCTACTGCAAGAATAGGTTTTTTTAAAAAATAAATGTTTTTCTATTGCTTTTTCTGTGGAGATAAAATTAGAAATGATTTTTCAGACTTTTAGGTCTTGAC
>NW_020960915.1:5755-7335 GCF_003031625.1 Empidonax traillii | reverse complement strand
GAAGAAACTTTAGAGAAAAGCATTAGTATTTAGAAAAGCAGTTGGCTGCTTATTTTCTCTTCCCTGTTTTTAAGATATTTTTAGTTCAAGAAATTTGTTGTAAAGCTGGCATAGAATGGAACACTTTCAAACATGTTTTGGCATGTTAAATTTTTCAAAAATGGGTCTGTGATATCATGCCAGACATATTATGAAATTGCGCCCTTAATTTTTTGTTAAAAAACTAGAAGTGTAACACCTGGTTTCGTTCAACCCTAGTGTAAATTTCAAAAAAAATGCTTGTATTTTGTCAAAACTATTATTGCATTTCCTACAATAATTCATTATAGCTAAAAATTACAATTTAGACCCTAAATAGATTAAAGAAATATTCATGTGTTCATTTTATTGATGAACATCTCCTTACTTCTTCACTAAGGTAAGAGAAGCTCATCTAATCAGCTCAGTTGAAAGGCTTAGAGAGTTCTTTTTCTCCTTATAAACTTAAGTGGTTGATTTCAGCTAAAAGCTGACATTCTATCAAATAAACCATTTTTTAATTCTTCCGGTAAATAAAAAAATAGTATATATTTATTCATTTGGAAAAAATGTTAATAGAATATTTTGTGTTGCATTTAGAGGAAACAGCTGATTCTAAATAGCATGATTTGTCATGGCAACTTTTCAAGGCCTAATTTTCTCTTTAAAGATAACTCAAATTTGTCAAAATCAGAGATTATGTTCTTCATTGCTCATTGATAAGGCTTTTCCACTGCACTGCTTCTTGGTCTTCCTGAATAAAACAAAAGCAGCTAATTAGGAATATTGATAAAGCTTGGAGCTAAGTGTAAAGCAAGTAGGAAAAGGGTGGGATGGAAAATACTGATCTATGTTAGCTTACTCAACCTGAAAAAAGTCTGCATTTAATGAAGCCTGCTAGTGTACTTGTTTATCTCCTCCTCCTCGAGGAGTTGCTTCAGTTTGGTCAGATGAGATAAGGTCAGAATTTGCCATGACGCAGCAGGCAAGTTGCAGCTGTCCCTTAAGGTGATATAAAGCTCTACAGTAATTAGAGCACATTGTTATAAGTAACTGAAACTAGGCTGAAATATAGCAATAAAAATTTATTGAAGATTTATATAAAATGCAAATAAGCAAAACAGCTCGTTGGGTGGCCAAGGAGACCCCTGCTCCACTCACGGCATGCAAGTGCAGTAAACAAAACCAGTAACTTTTATTCCCTTATCAGTTCCCCTCCCGTAGTCACTTCTTATCCTTCTATTGGATCCGAGTTTGCAGGTCTGGTTCTGGTTGGCTTCCCTGCAGGCCCCTTTCAGTTGTCAGGTGCTTTCCTTTCCATAGTTTTAATTAGTCCTTAGTCCTTGAGGCCTAGTGTGTAGCTTAGTGTGGAGGTATCTCCAGATGTCCATCTTGGATTCTTTGGATCGTTCTCGTTCTTGACCCTTTGATCCTTGTCCTTCCCTTCGTTACTTTATGCGCGTGCTATGAGACGATAAGCTTTTTGGAAAAATAAGATACAAAATACTTCTTCAGCAAGGTACAATAAGTTGTCTTTCCAGCTTAAGAACTGCAAGCTGCAT
>NW_020960915.1:0-2747 GCF_003031625.1 Empidonax traillii | reverse complement strand
AAGTATGAATATAAAGTAAAACCCTCATGTGACTATTACTAATTAACAATTATCAAGTTTATAACACGAAGAGGAATAGCTGGAGATATTTCAGTTTCTTCTGTAGAAAATTCAGTCATTTTCAAACAACATTAATTTTCATGTTCAATCTGGCATTAGTGGTAGACAATGTTACACTAGACAACCTTCAAAAAAAAAACCCTACAAAATCCCAGGTGCTAATACAATATTGCAGAAATTAGATTTGGATTAGAAATGAGACATATTATAATCTAGTCTTGAGGGCATCAGTGTGATTTGCTTCTTAATTTAAAATGGATTATATTTTCTGAAATTAAACATTTATAATTTTGGAGTTTTTGGTTTGGGGCATTTTTTGCATTTTTGGTTTGGTTTTGGAGTTGGATTTTTTTTGGGGGGGAGGGAGGTGGGGGGAATTGTTTTGTTTTATTTGTTTGTGAAACACTTAAGTACCACACAACCAAAGCATTTGAACCGGCCGAAGTCAATTACTAATAGGAAACTTTTGGGGTTTTTTTTACTATAACTAGAATAAGGTCTATAGCCTGTTTTATTTATATACATATATATATATATATAACAGATTGTATAGTAGGTTATACATAACTTTGTTTTATTTTTGTATATATGATTGTATATATGATATTCTGTGAACTCCTAGCTCTGTCTACATGCCAATTACAAGCCATTCTCTTGTGTACTTTTACAAAATCTTCTTGTGTTACTGTCTCCATGTCTTGATGTCTCTGAAATTGTACTCAAGACTTCCCATGCTACTTTTGTCAGCAGCACCCACTTCACTGTGTAAGAGACAAGGGTGGTCCGCAAATGAAGAACAGCAGTTATGGAATATGACACAATGATGTTGATTTTTTTGTTCTTTGGTTGGTTTTGTTTTTGTTTTTGTTTTATCTCAACAGTAAGGAGGAACACCTGCCCTAAGATAAGGAGAGAAGGGATTTCTTATGACAGCAGGAAGGTGTGATTCTGGTATGGTTTAAAATCCCATTTCAAAGGTCATGTTTGTGCTTTAAATGAAACGTGAGGCTGAATTTTATGCTCTGCCAGAGAGCAATGGTAGTTATGCAAGTGCTTCCTTTGGACTCTCCAGGTCAGGGCCAGTGATAGGTAATGTGGAGTTGTGGTGTGGTGGTGCCCAGTGTTTTGAGGGGGGAGAACAGTGGTGTTCCCAGTGACCCATGGGAACATCGAAGGGCCCAGCAGGGGAAGAAATGTGCTACTTATTGTCCACTGGGTCTCTGTAATTCCAGACTCGACATTTTTTGAAGTGTCCCTGTACTGAATATACTGATATGGACAAAGTAAGTGGGACAAATCCAATGGGGAAAACACTGGCTTTCCCTGTCCTCTATCGCTTTAATTTCTCCTCCATCTGCCCCACGTACTCCTAATGACAGAGGATTGTGTTATTGACACCAACTTCTTTAAAAGTACAGACTGTGACTGAAATTTCTTCCTTCTTATAGTTATTAAATAGGTATAATTTCACATGTGTTAACCCCAGGTTTACTGCACTGTTTTTCCTGGGAATGCAGCCATACCCAGAGAGACAGTTTCCTTCTTGTGAGCAAAGCTCAGCCTGAGAAGTTAAGGGTGTGCCTGCCTTAAGCCAGTCTAACATCTGGCTGCAGCATTTTGACGGTACCACACCTGCTCTTGCACTCCCACCCATCCTCTGTACTTTCTCTGGCCTATGTCTAAACTTCCATTGAGCTAGAATAGCTCTGTCAGAAAGTGTGGAGGTTTTGTTTGTTTGTGAGTTTGTTTTATTGCTGGTTTGTTTGGTTTTAATTAGGTTAGTTCTGTTGGGTCAGTGGGCTAAAACAATTCAAGCGCAGGTTGGATGAATGTTAGAGCTGTCTTGATACAAGTGGGGACATCAGCAGATGCCTGAATGTCAGATGTCAGAAGCTGAGTTCTCCATAAGCTGCCAGAGAATGCTTGCTGTGACTATGGAGCTGTAGAAAGAGCAGCTCAAGCAGATTTATCACTTGAAACAGAGATAGCTGTTGGTGAGCAACCTCAAAGTGGACTTCTGAGGGAAAAGAGAACATGTTTTAATAAATTAGTAGTAGTAGTTTAATTTACTCATCAAATTAGTAGTAGTAGTTAACTCATTAAATTGTATTGCATGTTATATTCTTATATACATATATATGTTATTATAATCAATGTTCTGTTAAGGTCGGGAGACTGTAAGTTGCAGAATGGTTCATTAATCTGTCAGCATTGTAAGCTGATAGTCACGCAGCTTGCAGTTCTTAAGCTGGAAAGACAACTTATTGTACCTTGCTGAAGAAGTATTTTGTATCTTATTTTTCTAAAAAGCTTATGGTCTCATAGCACACGCATAAAGTAACGAAGGGAAGGACAAGGATCAAAGGGTCAAGAACGAGAACGATCCAAAGGATCCAAGATGGACGTCTGGAGATACCTCCACACTAAGCTACACACTAGGCCTCAAGGACTAAGGACTAATTAAAACTATGGAAAGGAAAGCACCTGACAACTGAAAGGGGCCTGCAGGGAAGCCAACCAGAACCAGACCTGCAAACTCGGATCCAATAGAAGGATAACAAGGGACTATGGGAGGGGAACTGATAAGGAAATAAAAGTTACTGGTTTTGTTTACTGCCCTTGTGTGCCGTGAGTGGAGCAGGGGTCTCCCTGGCCGCCCAGCGAGCTGTTTTGCTTATTTGCATTTT
>NW_020960914.1:0-7335 GCF_003031625.1 Empidonax traillii | reverse complement strand
TTTCTTTTTCTTTCTTTCTTTCTTTCTTTCTTTCTTTCTTTCTTTCTTTCTTTCTTTCTTTCTTTCTTTCCTATTGCATCTCTTTCTTATATCAGGAACATTTGGAAAACAGAAAGTAAAATCAAGCTTTCTTCATCATTATTTTATGAGGCTGCTTTGCATGAAGGGTTATTTAACCTTTTGAGTTAGTAAAGAAGAGTAGGCTTTAAAACATTTATAAATATATTTTCAGATGTGCCAATAGCTTTTATATAAAGAGTTTGCAATTAAGAATTCTATGAACAGAATATTTAAGAAAAACCTGCTGTTAAGAGCATAAAACAAGTAGTTTATTCACTGCCCATCTAAAGCAAAAGGTGCCAGACTGCTGTTGGAAACAGTTTTGGAAAACTAAAAAATGCTTGTCTTTAGAAAGCTTCTAGCCTTTCTAAATTTGTACAGTAACAAAAGAATATGAAAAGTTTGCAATGAATACTTGTCATCAAGAAAAAGAATTTAGGAACATTGAATTAAAGCTCAGGTTTATCCTACTCTTGAGCTCCATATTTGGCAGACCGTTTTTCCTCTCAGAAAAAAATCCATAGTGACAGGGGATGAAAGTCACAAGTAAAAGATGTGCCAAAAATTTTGCATCCAAAATACTTTCTCTGTTGTCTTGTACCTTGATTTTTGTTCTTTCTGTTTAGAAATGCTTCATGGGGCAGAGCTAGAAAAGGAATTTGCACAATCAGACAGAAAAAATACTGGGGAATGAGAGCAGACATGTTGTGAAGCCATGCATCAAACTTCAATGATTCTGAATAAATGATCTGTAAAATCACACCTGTTTCTTTGCAGATAATCTAAAACAAAAGCAATGAAAAAAATTTAAAATTCCTGAGACAACTTGACCAATTTAAGTTTTTGTATAAAGCAACCAGTATGTTTAAAACAAGCTTACACATATAGGGCCTTAATAATAATAGGGCCTTAAAGGGTTGTTCTGCAATATTGTAGTTAAGAGAGTATGTCAGCCAGAATTATACACACGGAGATTTGAAATAAAATGAATGGGTTGTAAAAGACTTGACTGCCCTTGATCTTTGCACTTGTTCCCCACTGATGTCTTGGCAATCTGCAGAAGGGTATCAAGACATCTATCATCTCCATGTTGCTGGCTGGCAAAGCTCCCCATGCATAGTGGATTTGAGTTTAACTCGGTTATGATGTAGGGCAAGTATTACACATTTCCCTGCATTTATGTAGCAAGTTTCAAAGTACATTTTGTAATTTTAAATAATATGTGAGTTCGAAAGGGGGAAAGGTGTTCATTTCCAGTCCTGCAAGTGTGTTTCTTTCTGATAAGCAAGTGAGAAGACTGAAATATCATTAGATGTTGGCAGTACAAAATGGCATAGCCCCACGCATAGACTTTGACAGAAAGAATGTGCTTCTTGTTTTTTTTGTTTGGAATTCTAAATTTGCAGTGGCAGGTTGTGCTGGTTTTGGCTGGGGTAGGGAGGGCACAGAGCCAGGACAGCTGACTTTAACTGACCAGAGGGATATTCAGTACAATATGGTGTCGTACTTAGCATATAGTGCTGGGGCAAGAGGTAGAAAAGGAGGGGCATTGGGAGTGGTGGCATTTGTAATCTGTCATGGTTTAACCCCCGCCAGCCACCATGCCCCAATGCAGCTGCTTGCTTGCTCTCCCACCAGGGAGATCAGGGAGAAAATGGGAAGGGTAAGAGCCAGAAAACTCATGGTTGAGACTAATACAGTTAATAGGAGAAGGAAAAGCCAAGCACACAAGCAAAAGAAAACAAGGAATTAGTTCACTGCTTCCCATGGGCAGGCATCTCCAGAAGAGCAGGACCTCATCGTGTGTAACAGTTACTTAAGCAGGCAAACGGTATCACTCAAAAAACATACCCCTCTCCCTCCTTCTTCCTCCCCACTGTATATACTAAGTATGATGTGATATGGTATGGAATATACCTTTGGTCAATTTGGGTCAGTGCTCCTGGCTGTTTCTCCTCCCAGCCTCCCATGCATGCCAAACTTCCTTGCCAGCAGGGCAGTATGAAAAGCAGATAAGGCCTAGTGTGTGTGTAAGCACTGCCCAGCAATAATAAAAACATCTCCATGCTATCATCCCTCTGTTCAGCACAAATCCAAAACATAGCCCCCAACTAGCCATTGCAAAGAAAATTAACTCTACCCCAGCCAAAAGCAGCACATCCTCCCAAGTCACCATTGCACATGAAGGAGTCTGGTTTTTGTGGGGATGGCTGAGCGCCTACCTGACCTTGGGAAGCAGTGAATTAATTCCTTGTTTTGCTTTGGTTGCATGCACAGCTTTACCTATCAAACTGTCTTAATCTCAAGCCATGAGTTCTCTGTTTTGCTCTTCCAGTTCCCTTCCTGATGCCCCTGCTGGGGGAGTCTGCGAGTGGCTGCATGGGGCTGAGCTGCTGACTGGGGTTAAAGCTCGAGGCAAGTATGTGTTCTGAATTTATTATTGCTCCCCTAGTTGTTAGGCAGCATGGTTTACATTATTGAACTCTAGGCAGCTGAGGCAATACTTAAACTGATAATATATATCCCTTCACACAGGGAAACCATATTCTGTGGATTCTTTCTGAAGATGCATGGGGCAGATTAGGGAAAAAGGAAAATTAAGCAATGCTTGAAAAAAGATTTTTTCAACTTCTTTTTTAAACTTTTCTTGTAGGTTTGGTTTGCGATGTCTTGGGTAGTTCTTATGCTCACACTAATCAGAAGAGGTTCAGTTACATGGCAAGTAGGACCCAAAATAATGAAGAAATTATCAGATAAATACTCAGGAACCAGTTTTCTCAAAGCTAAAGGGCAAAACAGTAGAAGGGTAGAAGACAATTCTGTCTGAGGAACCAGTTTTCTCAAAGCTAAAGGGCAAAACAGTAGAAGGGTAGAAGACAATTCTGTCTGAGGAGGCAGAGAAACTAAGCCATTCATTTCAGAGGGTAAATACTGAAACTTAGAAAGCTGAGAAGAAAAACATTTAACAGATGCTGATACACCGGAGGGACTAATGCTGTTTCAGGACGTCTAATAAATTACCTGCTATGCTATGCCTTCTGCAACCGGACTTGTCTATCTCGCTTTGGCCTTTTTAGCCATCAGCGCGCTTGTAGCAAGTGTAGGCAGAGCCCCTCTCAAATCTTTGTTCGCGAATCCTAGCCATGATGATGATGAAGATGATGACATACGTAATGCAATGGCCAGTCTTCGCGAACGAAGAACCGGGGAAGATCTTTACACCTTCCAGCCTGCGCATTGGATTTTTTAGGTGAGACACAGTGTGCGCGGAACTGAGCCCACCCTTTAATCCTGAGGTTCATCTGCCGGGGCCAAGTGAGCTTGGACGGTGGCAGCGAGGTCCTCAGGACGTAGATGGATTTGCCTTACGGGCTAACGAGCTCCATCTGCCCGGGGAGGGGCCCTGACCGGGAATCGAACCCAGGTCTCTGCAGTGACAGTGCAGTGTCTTTTCCCCTAGACCACCGGGGGCTCCCTGATGACATACACTGACTTAAGCAATGTAAAGAGGAGCACTGCTGCATGTGAGACACCTTGCCCCAAAGTTCACCATGCCCTTGAGGCCCAGCTACATGGGTCTCCTTTGCAACATCCATAGAATACACATGATCTGGAACAAAATTAGTACAGGGTCTTTTTCTTTTCCTACTTCTACATTTGAGTCTTTTCCAGAAAACAGGATACAGCAAAAAGCACAAGGCCTAAAAGGCCTAATTTTTATTTAGACAGACATTGCCATATTAACAGAAGTGTAGGGTTG
The DNA here is from genome assembly GCF_003031625.1 of Empidonax traillii. Taxonomy (NCBI): domain Eukaryota; kingdom Metazoa; phylum Chordata; class Aves; order Passeriformes; family Tyrannidae; genus Empidonax; species Empidonax traillii. The sequence goes on along the minus strand of NW_020960914.1, from coordinate 3,515 downwards.
GTGAAAATGAGACGACCTTTTCTTTTTATTTCATATCTACAGTAGATTGATCAGCTCCCAAGCCCATTCCCAAGGAGTGAAGCAGCATTTGTTTGTATTGTGAAACCAGCAAACAATCACAACTAGGGTAAAGAATCCTTCAAGTGGTGCATGATCTGGTACACATGAAGTGTCATTCAGATTCCCTTATGTGAGTGAGATTCACCAGGAGAAGTTCTGTGTGTCTAGTACGATATGTCTGATGAGGGAAAACTATCCCAAAGGATACATTCCCCTCATTTCTGTCAAGAAGTGAAGTATTTTTTTCAGAGAATGAAGCTATCCATTGGTTATCTATTTCTCACATTTTCATCACAAAATGTCTTTTCAGATAAGAGAGGCTGTACAGGTCATTCCTGCACAGGCCACCTCCCCTTATTAATCTCTGAATTAATATCAGTTAACAAACAATTGAGCAGTAGGCACTTCAGTGCATTTCCATGATTTATTGTAGCTTTTTTTGTGTGTGAGTGTATAGTTATGACTTCTACAGTGTTACTGCCACTATCTTTTAGATATATCCAATTACTTTCCTTGGCTTCATATAGAATTCTCCTTTTACCTTCTTCCTATAAAATATTTTTGCTTAATATTCACATTAAGATTCACTTAATACTACTTTTTTCACATAAAAAGCATTCAAGGCCAGGCTGGATGGTGATCCTAGTAACCTGGTTTAGAGGAAGGTGTTCCTGTCCATGACAGGGGCATTGGAATGCAATGATCTTTAAGGACCCTTCCAACCCAAACCTATGATTCTGTGAATACGCAGCATCTTTCAAATTGTTCTAATGCCAAATGCCTCAGTTGTTTCTGTCATGTAAAGTAGCTGCCTCTGGCCCACAGTGTAATGATTCCTGCTGGTGCACAGATTTGGTATGTTTGCCCTTTGAAATGTAAAGTTTTTATCATTTTATAGTTTTATCGGTTACTGTGAAGCACATCTTTTACTTTCATTCTGAAGGAAACATCAGGAGTGGTCGTTTCCTCTGTGCACACAGGAGTCCTGCATATTGTTTGACTTCACAGATGCCACATTTCACTTGCCCTTGCTATTTCTTCTTTCTCATGTTGCAGCCACTTCATCTTCTTGGCATTTTTTATGAGTCAGAGTTGACCAAACCAATCTTCCAAGGTTAATTATTAATTTGATTCATCAATAACTCAAGCATTTTTTTTCAGCTGTGTGATGTCATCTGTGTTAGTTAAGGACCTTAACTTTAGATCATCTCAAGTCATGCCCTCTACCTCATTTATCATTCTTACTGTCTAATTTAAAAATATGATGAAAAGCTGTAGTGATTCTATGCTTCCTTATATTACAAAAAGCTTTGGACTTGTTTAATTTTTCATTATTTTTGTTTTACAATGCTGCAAGAGTCTTCAAGAGTTTTCATAATTGCAGTTATAAGTTCTGAATGTCATGTGACTTTGCAGCTTTCCACAATGTTTCCAATCAAACTGAAACAAAAGACAATGAAAAGGACAAACATCATTATTTGCCTTCTCATTTTCTTCAATAGCCAGTGAAGCATGCATTCCCAGGCAGTGCAGCTTCAGTCTGGTTTAAGGTTGCGCTAACTGTCTTCCCCTTTACTCTTAAAAATGGCTTTTATGTGCAAATTATGGCCATGATTTTCCTGAGTTGTATTTCAGCAGAATCTTTTTACCAAGTCAGTTCAATTATTAATGGTAGTCAGTTCTTCTGTATTTCTCCTTCTCCTAATACATAATTCCCTCCTAATACATAATTCCATCAAAACTGACTGAAAAGTCAAAATGTTCCCAACATTTTCTTAAGCATCATATTTTTCTTTAGCCGCTGTGATTACTCTCAGCTAAATCATTTTGTACATTCGCTCCATTTTCGTAGTCACAGAATCACATAATGGTTCAGGTTGGAAGGGACCACAGCAGGTCATCTGGTCCAACCTCCCTGCTCAAGCAGGGTCACCTTAGAGCATATGGCACAGGATTGTGTCCAGATGGTTGTTGAATACCTCCAGTGAGGGAGACTCCAAAACCTCTCTGGGCAAGCTGTTCTAGTGCATGGTCACCTGCACAATAAAGTTCTTCCTCATGTTCAGGTGGAACTACTTAGGCATCAGTTTCTGCCCATTGCCTCTTGCCATGCTGCTCGGCACCACAGAGAAGAGCCTGGCTCCATTCTCTTGGCACTCTCCCTTTAAATACTAATAGACATTGCTAAGGTTCCCTCTCAGTTTTCTCTTCTCAAGGCTAACCAGGCCCAAATCTCTCAGCCTTTCCTTCTAAGAGAGATGTACTAGTACTGTAATCGTCTTTGTCTGTGTGATCTTTCAATATCAACAAACTCTCTTGGACCCCTCTGAAAGTACAGGCACTTTATAGAAGTATTTGATTGGGTCAATATCTCAGCAGGTGTACAAAGGATGCCTCACAACCTTCTGGTTACATCTTTGACTGCTTGTGCTTGCTCAAGGCATTCCCTCTTAAGCCTCCTTTTGCTACTAGGGTGGTCATTATAGCTCTCCCTTTCCCACACCTCATGTCTGTTGAGCCTAGCCTTGTTCCCATCCTCCTTCAAGTCTAATTTAAACCTTTATATTACTGATCTCTTTGAGTTCTGTTTTGTTTCCAAAACTTTTACCAATCTCATTTTAGAAATGTCTTCATTCCTTACAATGTCATCATACTTTCAGCTTTCCCCAGAACTATGATTTCTTTTGGTATCTCAATTTTTTTAAAACTTATCCAACTATTTCTGTCTTTATATCTTCCAATCATTTTCTTTCCTGAATTTAGTTTTTGTTTCCTGAATATTTCCTGTCCAGTCTGTAATGAGATTTCTTCATCAACATGAATTAATAGACTACAAAAACGTCTAAATATTGCCTTGAATATCTTCCTCATAGAACTTTTCTTTTTTTTTTTTAAATTGAATTTGGTTTCAACTATAACTAATTTCGTAATCTCAGAGTTGTCTTTTTTTCACTTAACCTTCTTTCCCACAGGGCTTTCATGAACAGTGGCATTTTCTACTCTCCTACTTTTAACAGCCAATGCCTTTACTAATAATAAAGTGCTCTCTTTTCCTTTTAGTGTGGGTAAGTGGCAAATTCCATAAAAGCTCCTGATGTCTTTAGGAGAAATCCACCTGCAGCCTGTAATCAAACTGTGCATCTCAAGGCAACCCTGAACTTTGCCCTGACAATATGAGAGAAAGAAATTGCTGAGAGGGGATGTTACCAAGATTTAAACTGGGTTCAGTATTTTTGTTAAGAAACTGAATAACAGCATCTTTTTTTAAAAAAGTAACATCTCCTTTCAAGAATTATCAACTACCTGCACTGACATATCTTGTCCTAATAATCCAAAAGGGACAACTGAAATAATAAAAAGTTACCAATTTGTGAGAGTTGGTTTTGTAATATGATGATTTCACCTTTAAAATAATTAAGTTTTTAAATTATTAGCCCTCACAGTCACTATTTAGA
>NW_020960913.1:3496-7337 GCF_003031625.1 Empidonax traillii | reverse complement strand
AAAGCAGAATATTGTTCTGTTAAAGGGCATTGATAACTTAATGAATTTCAAAATTTGATATGAGTCCATTGCTTTAAATTAAAGTTGTTTAGAGATTATGCCTGTGTCAGGACAACAAAGAGTTTATTTTGATTTGTGTACAAGTGGAGTGTTCCTCATGGGGTTTGAATGGGATGCAGAGATGAAGTGAGGCAGTAACTTGCAGATTAGAACAAGCTTTTTAATATTCTTTGTGAGCTGTTTTTAGATACATCACAAGGAACAGAAAATCAGGCCCATTTGTGAAGAGAGGCAGTACAATTTATAAACATGTGGGGCAAAAAAAGTTTTAAAGCTGATGATGCACAAATACCCAATTCCAGTTGTCCAATTTGCACAACTGCATGCACACATCTGCTGTATTTGAGCCCAGGAACACAGATAGACTTATACAAGCTCATATAAATTCATAGCAATTCGATAGGGTTCTAAAGAAATCACAAATTCTTGCGCTAAAAAATTAGCTGCATTGCTTTGACTGTGAGATTTAGAATCCTACACGAGTAATGAATCTATGATGACAACTGTCCTGTAAGTTGAAACATTCTAGTTTTCACGTTTGTTCATACATAGGGGAATAGGGAATACTGACACTGTAGAGAAAACTACTGGGGGAAAAGGAGAGAAACTGAAGGAGTAGCTCAGAATTTAAAAGAAAACCCTTGATGTGTTCCTATGGTGCCATTCACCTTGTAAGAGTTATTATTCATAACTCTTAATTCATAAGTTATGACCTATTTTAAGCCTTTCAAAAGGTTATCTAGTGTGGCGATACTTTGGAATCTTCCTTCCAATTGACTTTCAGAAAACAAGCAATATCATGTTTACTACTTTAATATGACTATTAGATTCTCACTGCTGGATATTTCACCACTCAGAGCAGCAGCATCATCCACCAACAATGTCCATGTGGCAATTTTTTACCATTTCCATGAATTTGCATTTATGCTTTTATTTTTTCTTTAATTTTTTTTCAGTGTTTGTTGTTGTCTTGGTTTTTTTTGTTGGTTTTTTTGTTTGTTTGTTTGTTTGTTTGGGGTTTTTTGTTTTTTTTTTATATTGTGAGGCATAGCATATAATTCTCAGTTTCAGGTATTTTCAGAGATTGGTATTTTTCCCAAGTGTACGCAGCCACGGATCAAACTGAGCCAAAAGTCATTGACTGTATTTAGAAACTGTAAGTCTAAAGTTTTATCTTACTCTTTGAAGTTAAAAGTATACTGGGCACCAGTTCCAATGAAATATAATAATGTGTTATACTTCAGTAACATAATTATATATTACACCTGTATGTTCATATGAATATATTATAAATTCTTTTAAAGCATGACAATCTTGATACCCATGGAGGTTATTTGGTGTTAAACTGTAGTGAGAGAAGAATTAGGTAGTTTCAGTGCATATAATTTATAAGAAAGGTGATTCACAAAATTCAGAAATCTGAATATTTTATTTTAAATATATAAACTTTTTTCCTTTTCTTTTCTCAAAGTGTTGTATAAAGGAAATTATCTAAAGTGAAAAGAAGGCTAAGCCCTGATACCATTCTGAATTTTTATTTACTCCTCTTTGGACAGTATTTATGTGTAATTATAATTATATCTAATTATAATATCAAAACCAGGAAAAAATAATTACTTATTTATAAACCAGATTTCAAATATTGAGTATGTTCAGAGAACTTGCATGCTCTGATGATTTATGGTGAATACACTGTTGAAGATAAATGCCTCAGTAAGTTGTGGATAAGCTCAGAATGAATGTATTAAACCAATGTTATCTTATTTAGAGTAAAGCATGTCCTCAGTAAGAGGAGACTATTCTTTTTTGAAGACTGGAGCTCTGTTTCAGAGCTTTGCCATATAATCTTTTTAAATTTACTCTAATTAATGAGAAGTGATGATCGATAATCAACTTAAATGTACTGTAAAATATCGAACCTGGTATGTGCAAGACAAAATTTAAGAGTTCTAATTCACAGTACACTTTGAAATGTATTGACTGATAATTACACAGAGATATTGAGAGGATTCACTTTTAGAGGCTCTTTAAAAAGAAAAGAGGTAAGACTGAAAGCTCAAACATAATTTAGGAAATTTCTGTCTTCTAATACTTAATGTCTTTACCAGAAGAGTATTTAGTTGTTCAAAATTTAGTTTTATATTTGAGTAGTGTAACCATTAGCACCCCCTGTCTTTTAAAATGAAACCAGTCCCACTCCTAGTGACCAGGACATTTGAATCACCTCTTTGGGGAGGAAGGGCTGTGTATTGGTTTGCTCATCATACTGGGATATTAGCTGACTTCCACTTCCTCACTGCTTTTAGCTACTTAACTAGCAATACCTATGGCCCAAAGACACTGCTCCAGGCAGGAATGTGATTACATTTAATTCACAAGTTCTTTCTGGGTGCAGATGTAATTGGTGTACAACTCACACCGCCTTTGAAAGACTTGCAGCTTTTGATTATACCTTGACTTCTTCCGCAGGTCTCATATTCCTAGTCCTTCCTAAATACTGCAACTGTGAAATACAATGACTGAGACACGCTGGCAGAGAAAACAACTTTGTCCTGAACTTTAGGATATAATGGATTTAAAGTTCACTGACAAGTGGTATTCTCCCACTGGTAACATTCAACCTATAATAAAACCCAAGCTGATTGAATGGATTGACATCTATGTAGCTGTCAGAGAGTTATGTAATAGGAAAAAAGGCAAATTACTAAGGCATACACCAGAGTACCTAACACTTTCATGTGACCACTCACCATACAGGATATGACATAAATTATCTTTTCTAATGCTATTGCATCTATTGGCCAAAAATTGAGAAAATATATCCAATTAGTTTTCCTTTCCTTTATACTTTGATTTCATATTCTATAAAGATGGATTTCAGCCATACACGTTGTGTATTGTGGTAATGTTACCTATATGATGATGAAATTTATTTTGTCCGTGCAAAAAAAAGTAGATAAGTTTAAATTTGTGTGCTTTTTAAAATATTTTCTTTTCTAATCTTGTGTATTAGATCTTATTTCCCCCATCTTGACCCAAGTTTTCTTTGGCATATTTTTCTTCAGTAATTTAATTTGGCCCAGACATCTATAGTGTGGGCACATACACTCTCTAAATATTGTATGCTAAAGGAGGTCCTACACAACAGCATATGCTGTGCCATCTACCTCGTCCCTTTGGATTAGAAGGAATTAAGTAATTTCACGTGAAAGTATAATATCCCTTGAGAGTTGCTTCCTTTGTTATGTAGACTGACATATGTGCACTGGGTGAAGAACTGGCTGAAGGGCAGGGCTCAAAGGGTTGCTGTGAACAGGGCTGTATCTGTCAGGTGACCAGTTACCAGTATCTGTCTAGTTACCAGTGGAGGGCTCAATTCTAGAGCCAGTTCTGTTCAATCTTTCTATCAGTGATCTGGAGGATGCAGTTGAATGCACAGGTAGTAAGTTTGGTGACAATACTAAATGAGGAGGTGCTACTGACCCTCCCGTGGGACAAGAGGCCTTGCCATGCAGAGGGATCTGGATTGATTGGAGCGTTGGGCAATCACCAGTGACATGAAACTGAATAAGACCGACTAAATGCCAAGTTATGCACCTGGGATGGAGTAATTCCAGACACGAGTCTAAACTGGGAGAGGAGTGGCAGGAGAGCAGCCCTGCAGAAGAGCCTCTGGGAGTGCTGGTTGGCAGGAGGCTCAGCAGGATCAGCAGTGTGTGCCCTGGCAGCCAAAGGGACAAACCACATCCTGGGGTGCAAACACAGCATCACCAGCCAGCCA
>NW_020960913.1:0-3238 GCF_003031625.1 Empidonax traillii | reverse complement strand
AGAGCCTCTGGGAGTGCTGGTTGGCAGGAGGCTCAGCAGGATCAGCAGTGTGTGCCCTGGCAGCCAAAGGGACAAACCACATCCTGGGGTGCAAACACAGCATCACCAGCCAGCCAAGAGAGGTGGTTATCCCACTGGACTTAGTGCTGGTGCCGTCTCACCTTGAGTCCTGTGGGCAGTTCTGGGCCCCAGCATTTAAAAAGGGTGTGAAGGTGCTTGGATGTGTTCTGAGAGGGGCACCAAAGCTGGGGAAGGGGCTGGCAGGGATGGGCTCTGAGGAGAGGCTGAGGACACAGAGTTTGTCTGGTTTGGAGAGGAGGAAGCTGCTCCTGTTCACTGATCTCAACAGCTTCCTGAGGAGGGGAAGTGAAGAGGGAGGTGCTGAGCTCTTCTCTCTGGTACTCAGTGCCAGAATGGGTGGGAATGGCTGAAATCTGCATCTGTCAGGGGAAGTTCAGACTTGACATGAGGAAACTAATCTTCACCTAGAAGGTGGTCAAACCCTGGAACAGACCTGCTGGAGAGGTGGTTGATGCCCCAGGTCTGTCATCGTTGAAGAGGTGTTTGGATAGTTCCCTTAAAGCCATGCTTTAATTTTTATCAGATCTGAAGTGGTCAGGCAGTGGGACCTAATGGTCACTTTCAGAGTTAATTGGTCCCTTTAACCTTTCTAAGAGTTATTTGCCTACCTTGATTTGTGGGAAGATGTTCAGGTCTTAGCTAAAACCCTGTCAAATCTTCTTTGCCTTTAGCATTTAAGATTTGAAGTACTGAAAGACTGAGGAAGGTACTATTCTTTTGTACCTTGGTGCCAAAATTAGTATGTAACTTCAGACCGTGTAAATAGGGGCATTTATACCATATTACGTTGGTTTGGTTGTGGTGATGCCAGAAATGAAAGGCAGGGGTTTGGTTCCCTGAGTGTGAACTCTTAGTCTTTCTCTGCATTCATTCCAGATTGGACTTTGTCTTTTTTGAACCTGAAAAACAAGAAATGTACACAGTCTTGTCAGGATTTTGCACAATTCTTGCCTTTTCTATGGAAATATCTGAAAATTGACACACAAGAATGCCTGTACTACGTTTATGGCTTATAGGCATCCTGTGATCTATTTGTGCTTCCTGGAATATTTTCCTACTCTGATGGTTCCAAACTGAAGCAGAAACTCATGGCACTCCACCTGACATTGTGCTACTTATTTCTGTGCTACAGTTCTTCATGGAGTTTGTTGATGTCTCTTCTGTGAGAGCTTCAGCTGGTGGGGAGGATGTGGGCTGTAGAACTGTACCAGGAATAGAAGTTCTTGTGCCTCATGGGTGCCATGAAATCCAGAATATGATGTGGACAGGGAAACCTACGCTTCTTGATGTTTTTCTGCAACCTAAATTCCAAAGATGTGGCCGCGAACTTCCCTTTTTCCTACATTTGATGACAACAAAGCATGAAGGATGGAACCCGAGATACGTGTTTATGAGGCTTCCACCCATCAGTAGCCTGCTGGAGTCCAGCTCCACACAGTCACAACCAGCAGATCCAGCCCTCCACTAGCCAGCTGAACTGGTGAGGCAATTGGACTAGATGACCTCTGTAGGTTCCCTTCCAACTCAACTATTCCGTTTCATTCTATTCTATTATTTTTATTTCATCAATTTAATTCTGCCCTTCCAGTCTAGCATTAGTATTCTGGATATGTTCCATGGGCCATATTAGGTGGGCATCTGACAATAAGACAGGCTTTGTGAGGTTTCAGCTGTATATTGGTTCTCTGATGTACACCAGAAATGTCTCCCTGAACTATGAAAGCATCAGTCCAGGCTTGTGCACAGAAACAAAATGGATTATTCTTTCCCCTACAGTCATAATGTGTCCGAGATCATCAGAGGTTAAGAAACTGGGTTTGTTTGGCAGATGTTTCTGGTTATTCTGCCAATTAAGTCAACAATAGGTATTCATAATCCTGGGGAGGCTTGGAAGTCATAGAAATTACAGGGCAGGCAGAATAGCTCATGCATAAATAGCTGAAAAAGAAAGCAATCTTTTGGGGATTCCCCCCCAGCCCTTTTATTCTGCTTGTTCTAGGGGCTGTCATCAGTCAGTGACATTGTGCATTGGCTTCACCCCTTGTTTCTGGCCACAGTGTTCAAGGTCCTGAATGGCACAATCTGTGTCTTATTGTTTCAGGGGAGATATTCTTCGGCAGTTTGTTTTATGCCAGCTTTCAGTGCTTTGTATAAGTATTAAAATATTTTCCTCAGCAACTAGTTTAAAATAAGTTGTTGGAATACTTGCATTCTTAAGAGAGAATGGGCAGCCACCATGGAATAAAGATAGCAGTTGTGGTGAGGCAGCATGTGGTGTAGTGCAGTCAGCTGTTACTTTACCAGTACAGAGAACCTCATTAGGTTCTTACATTCTGGATGCCTCGAGTTTATCCTTGTTGAGCAAGACGTGGAGCTGGCAGAGAGAAGCATTGATCTTGAGATGAAAAAGAGATTTGGAGAAGTCACCAAAGAGCTGGTTTGTGTGCTTGTGGCTGGGATGTTAATGGCAGTTGAAAGATCTTTGCAGGTAATTCTCTCAATAGAGCACTACTGGACTTCACAAATGTGTGTCTTGTTTTATTGCCCCTTATGCAGTAAAGGAAGTTGATACAACAGTAAGTTGGGTGAGGCTGACAGCACGAATAAAGCTTTACTGAAAGACAAAGCAAGAGCTTTAAAGAGCAAAAAGAAGCAACCATGAGGCAATGAGCATCTATGAGATAACTTCACTAACCAAGCTAAATTCCCATACAAAAATCCTTACCCAAGCATAACAGTACTAATAGCTAGTGAATAAAGCATTGACTGAGGAGTGTAAAGATGAGAGGAGTATAATAAAACATTTCTACTATCACTTCTGGTGAAAAAGAGAATTGAATAAGACACAGTTGGTACTAATAATACCTAAAACATTGTAGCAGCTGATAAAAGTATTTGATATACTGTGAGCCTAGAAGGAATGTGACTGTATTTTTATCTGAACCCAAGAAACAGAAAGGGGAATATATGCCTGCTTCACAGTCACATACTCTGGCATCCACATGTACTTTTGGAGATATAAAAGATTACTTAATGAGAGACAGAAACATAAATGTGACAAATGATTCCAGCATACAGGAGATGCTGTTGAAAAAACAGAAAAAGTTCTTCAAATGGCAAGGGCAGATGAACTATCTAGCAAAAAGATCAAAACAGT